>NC_133658.1:92868336-92977532 GCF_037893015.1 Macrotis lagotis | reverse complement strand
AAAGGAGAGAATAGTTAGATATACACATTTTCTTTTTTACTATCTTGCAAGGGCCTGGGATTGGGTGGCCAGTCCAGGACCATTGGGCTGGGTGGTTGCTAGGTTTCAGGGGAGGTATGTGGGCTCAGGGTCTCTTGGCCCTAGGTCCACCACACCACTCAGCTACCCTACAGTACATTTTAGAAGAGGGACACAGTGAAAGGAGAGGGAAAATATAATATAATATATAATATATGGAGAGGAATAGATGGAGGGAATTACAATCAGCAACAGCAGGAAAATATGGAAGTAACTTTTATGATAGACTTATCATAAAGAATGTGAACCACCCAAAACAAAGCTGATGGTATCAGAAACACAGAATGAAACATTTTTTTTTCCTCTTTACTTTATTTCTCATGAGGGTCTACATGGGGGGGGGGGGGGTAAATTATGTTTACTCTTAAACAAGAATATTTTAGTAATGTATTTTAAAAAATATCACTTGTACAAAAATACTCATTGCAGCTCTGTTCCTGATGGCAAAGAATTGAAAATTAAGCAAATTTCCTTCAATTGGAGAATGGCTTTAACAAAATGTGGTGTATGTATGTGATGCAACACTATTGTTCTATTAGAAGCCAGGAGGGATGGAAATTCAGGGAAGCCTAGAAAGATTTTCATGGACTGATGTTGAGCTTGATGAGCAGAACCAGAGAAACATTGTGCACCCTAACAGCAACATGGGGGTGAGGATGAACCTTAATGGACTTGCTCATTCCATTAGTGCAACAATCAGGCACAATACTTTATTTTTCTTCCTTAAGGATATGATTTCTCTCTCATCACATTCAACTTAGATCAATTATACCATCGAAAAAATATAAAGACTAACAGACTGCCTTCTGTGGGGGGTGGGGGGAGAGGGGAGCAAGATTAGGGGGAAAACTAAAAAATTCAAAATAAAAATACTATGAAAGAATTGATGTAAAAGAGGTGACGAGAAGGCAGATTTCAGAAAACTGTAGAAAAGTCAGATGAATTGATGTAAAGTGAAATGAGCAGAACCAGAGGAAAAGAAGAGTTGATTTTCATATAATTTTGCTCTTAGTGTGTAATCAATACTGAGGAACTTTCAAAGTTGCAAGTCACTTGTGGAAATTTCCTTGTAACTTTTAGAAGTTCTTTACACTTCCTTTAATATTGAAGTACTGTTCTTGCAAATAACTCTTTTCAGATTGTAATGGTACCAGAATTGAAAACAGTCTAGCTAAGTCTCAAAGGCAGAGACTTTCCAAAATAACAAGGTAACTTTCACAACTTAGACAATATCCATTTGAAAGACAAAGGACAATTTATACCCAAAAGAGCAGTCTGTTTCAGTAGATTGCAACTTTATTATCCCTCCCAACTTTTCTTCTCAATGGGCTCATGAATCAGTGAAGTCATCTTTGTATGAGTCTGAAACTACTTGAAGAGAAGAAACTTGAGAATCTAAGCCAGAAATTCCTTCATGGTCATAAAAATCATAGCAAGAATATTTTCTCCTTGCTAGCTGATGCTCAAATAAGCCAACATGGGCAGGTGATGGATGTCATTAATAAATATTATTAATCAATGTTTAATATGAAACACTAATTTCATGTTATCCCTAATATACAACCACTGTGAAGGAAAAAAAAAATTTAGTCATGTCAAATTAACTCAATTAAGTGCTTATAGAGTATTTATTTTATAATCTAGAAAAGTACTAGACATGGTAAAAAGAAAAGAGAAAGGTTCTGCACTTGAATACTAATGAATCTTTAAAAACTTTTTTTTGAGGGGGGGTTTGAGGGAGTACAAACATAAATCAAACAATGAGATACTGTAAGATAGGGCTAAATTGTGTAATTCAATCCAAATGCACTAGAATAAAGAAGAAAGAGCAGAATAACACAGGATGCTTTACAAACTGAGTCTTTTCTAAAAAAAAAAAAAAAAAAAATCCCCAGAAGTTGATATATTATACTGTTTCTACCTAAATAGCTATACAGGTATCTCATATCCTTCAGCTATTGACCATTCACAGCCTACACCTATGTTCTGACACTCAGCTTTTTCTAAGTTTACTGCAATGGCCTATTTGGTCTCCCTCAGTTCTGTCCCCACTCTTATACATCCTCCAGCCACTATACAAAGGAGCTTCCTGAAGTAAACCTCTGGCCATGTCATATCGCTATTCAATAAATTTAAATCCATCCTTCCTGCTTCAAAAATAAGCATAAATTCCTCTATGGTTTTGAAAGACCTTTTTAATAACTTAGACCCATCCTCTTGTTCTAATCTCTGGATATATCATTTCTTTTTATGAACTATGTTTTTGGTTAAACCCATCTTGCTACTGATTTATTACCTGTTTCCCAGCATTTGTGTTAACCATTTCACATGACAAGAATAATCTACTACACTTTGTTGTCAGATACCATATCTTTTCGTCCTCTTTTTTACTGAGGAAAGTGGTGAAAAACTGTCAGAAAGACAATAGAAAGAAAAATTTTAACTTCCTTGACTACTGATGCACTTTGACTGGTTTTTGAAACGAAAGATATTTGTTGGTTGAACTTACCGCGCTACAACTAAAAACTGGTCAATCTGTCTATCAGTAAGAGGACTGTTTGGGTCCCAAACTTTAACCTCCAGCTTTGATTGTTCTCTGCCATCTGACTCTCCTGTACAAAGGTAAAGAATATGATTATTTCAAAGTTAGTATCTTTAAATATACTCTCTAAAAAAGAAAAAAAATTCTGTGATTTACTAAACCACTAAACATTACATTGTTATGTTAAGTTTTTCTAGCATGTTAATTTAATTCATTCATTTATAGGATGGTAATTTAATTCTTTTATTCACATATTATAGATACTATTCTATCACAGACAATATTTATATATTATAGGCATATGTAATTATACATTATACAAATATATAACATATATTCTTTTCACTCTAACCTATTACAATCTACTAAAATAAATGTTCTTTGCCTTACTTTTATCTGAAGACAAGGGAAAAGTAGTGAGTATACTCCTGTTCCTAGCCTCATGATGGTGATAGGGCTTAGAAAAGGTGAATAATGAATACACAATTTATTAAGCTCCTCTTTAATAATAAGTATACCAGACACTGGAGGTAAAAATACAAAAAAATCAGAGTCTTTGTGTTTATTGAGCTGCTGTTCTACCCAGGAAGGGGGGGGGGTGTGTACATAGTATTCATATATGAGTAAATACAGCTACTTAGGGGGAATTAATTCAATTCTATATTATCCCATAATATGAAATCCCTTGACACATTGATTTATCATTGACCACTCTTTATCAAAGGTAAACTAGATTACTTATACCAGCTGAAGCTCTGATTTATGTGCTAAAGTAAAAATGAATTTAAGGAAACCATGAAACTGGTGATACACCGGCTGCAAATTTCTCTTATCCAATCTCAACCTGAGCCTAAGCAAGGCAAACATTTGTGTTGTCCATAAAGGATGCACTACCCCCATTCTAAGAAGTGACTATTTCAAACTACTGAAATCAGCCCATTAAGTATTAACGTTCCCCAAATCTCGTAGGCCCTCTCTTCTCTGTTACCTTTATACTATCTCAATGGGTAGTCTCCTCAGTTCCCATGGGTTCAATAGTCATTATCTAACTCTAATCTGTTTCCTGAGCTCTAAAAGTTATCTATGTTAGAAATTTCAGACTGGAAATGTCTAAAATGCTACTACAATTCATGATCTTGACCTCTTAGTATTTATTTCCCTGACCTTAGCAAAGGACCTGACAAAGAATAAGCCCTAAATAAAATGTGTGTTGATTGAAAAGTCTCTTGTCTTGGAACAGCAGCATCAAAGTGAAGATCAACTATATTCTCTGTAATATTTCATAGAAAACAACTGAAGTATTATTAATCTCAGGTAATGAAATATTTTTAATGAAATATTTAATGAAATATTCACATGAATCAGGTCAGACTCATTATCCATTAAAATGTAATTATATGTATATACATATATATATATACATGTACTTATACTAAGATACTAAGTTATTGGTGATTCAACATAGGAATTCATCATTTATACAGATAGAATTATGGATTATTAACTTGTTAAAATTGTAGGACAATAACCTTAATTCAATGGAGTCTCAAACCCAAGTAATTCAAAGGAAAGATGACCGATATATCATCTTTAGGTACAAAGCAAGAAAAAGAACCATGAGGCCAAGAGAATTTTTAAAATTTTTAAAATTTATTATATTATATATTAATTTAATTTATTCAACTACATTCATAAACATGTTATTCAAAATAATTATACACAAATTCTCCCTGAGCCCCCACTATTAAATCTATAACACATTTACTCTCATTTTTTCTTTACTACAGTTCCACCAAAGGATATTTAGAATTTTGAAATTGGAAAGAGGCATACTACCTACCTGCCCCCATACTTTTGCCTCCCCACAAACCAGTTAACACAGGAGAATTAGGAGCAAAAGCAGTGGACAGTACATTCCAAACCCAAGCAAAGACTTGGAACTGGCTGTAACAGTCCTTAAAGGTGCATTATTTACCTGTCATGAACTATTAATTCTATGCCTACTCATTTCTTTCACTATCCCTCCAGTAATTAATCACCAGTTACATTAAAATCATCACCAGTCTCTCATCCCCATCCTCCTCAGTCCTATCCTACCCTTTTCATACTCCAAATCTCCCCACCCCTTCAATGGTGCCTACTGAAATTCCTCTTCAATAGTAAACAAATTCCATTCATTCCATCAAATAGCTAGCCCTCGGAACATTAGAGGAAAAATTGTAAAACTCAAAATAAATAAAATCTTGGGGGGAAAAAATAGCTAGCCCTCACTGGGGACCAGTTACTGCCAAAAAAACCCCCACATTTCTCATTTACAGTGATGAACGTATCATCTTTCACACCCTCCCTTCTCATTTAGATCCTAGAGGGATTGTCAAGATACTTTTTGTTCCCCAATGTCACTTACAGAGTATTATTTTTCCTCTACCATTCGTCAGCCTTTTTCCTACTCAATCAAAAATTTCTACCCACTCTGAATTTATGATGGCTTAGACCAAATCACAAATCACACTTTTCTTTGTTCTCAAGTAGTTTAAAAACAAGTTCACCATCTTCCTCTAATTAGCAACTCCTGCTGTTACACTAGAGGATTTTAATATACAGAGATGGTCCTTTATACCTCCCAATAATCAGTTTCCATGGCCTACTAATTCACTCAAGGATAGTCTCAAAATTACCAAAAGCAATAAGGATTACCCTTTCTGTAAACAGATTTCCTATGATTCTACCTCTCTTGATGATTCACCCTTTACTAAATAGACTAATTCAAAGTTTGCCCCAAACTCCTACTGAGTCTTCATTTTTCACCCAAGTTAACCCCAGCCAATTAATCTTTCAAGTCTTCCAACGCCTGAAACACTTACTCTATCAACTTATTATCTCTCATCTCATGACAAACCTCAAGCCTGGATTCCTCCTACTATCTCCTCACTCCCACTGACTCCTGATCAGGTCCTACTCACTAACTGCTGAATATAATTAAAAACAAGTCTCACAATCAGGATAACTGGGTACATTACAAACTGAGGTTATCCAAATTCAATTGGGGCCCTCATTACAGTAATATGGTCCTTTTTTACTTGATTCCCTATATCATTCCTTATAGATGCCATTACAAATCTCTTCAGTCAAGTCTCTATACCAATACATCTCATCTTTGGCACCTGAGGACCCTGTCTCTTAGTTCATAGTTAAAATTGAAACCATTCAATATTAGCTTTTTTTTATTTCATAACTTTGAAATCATGTCATACATACATACTCACACACACTGTCTCTGAAAAGAGTGGCTTTTCTTGTACCAAAGCCAAATTTCACTATGTACTTTTTCCCTATCTACTATTTCCTTCACTAAGACACTGAAATATGCTCATCTCTCCCTCATTTTACCAATCATAGACCCAACCAAGCAATTATCCTATATCTCATCTCTTTTTTCAACCAAACTTCCTTGAGCCCTGACTCTACTTTCTTTCTCTACACTTACCCAAATCTCAATCCACTGAACTCTAACTTCTAATGTAATCACTAAAATTGCTCTCTCCAAAGTTATCGATGATTTTTTAAGAGTAAAATCTATGGTTTTTTCTCAGTCCTTATCCTTTTTCGATTATTTGTTAAATTTCATATTGCTGACTACTCTGTACTAAATAACAGCAATATTGTAGGATGATCATTTGTGAACTAACTGTGACCCCAGACAACTCTGAAGGACTTATGATAAAGAATGTTCTCCAGATCCAGAGAAAGCTGATTGAAGCATACTTTTTTAATTTAATTTCATTTAAATCCAATTCACTTGCATGTCATGGCACTACCTCCCTGATGTCATGGGCCTCTTAAAGAAAAATGGATAAACAGCAGGAACAAGGTTTCCCTCAAAACTCTGTATTTCACCACTTTTCTAGTTTATTAAGGATACAACCATTCTTGTCGGTAGGTGAGTGTGTGTGTGATCCCATTTTCAGAATGAAAAAAACTTCATAGCCTAATTTTCTACCCAAATACTTTAAATTTTCAATTGGGCAATAAATTTTGTATCTCTTATCTATATTCTCTCAATAGAGGAAAAGGGTGAAAAACTGAAAGGGAAGAAAACAAATTCTTTCAGTAAATGAAACAAATCTTAGGAAACGGTCTAATCAAACAATTTTTACATTACCACACATCCTAAATATAGATTTTTAGGCACTATTAATAATGGAATGACTACAATTATAACTAAAGAACAATACTACAATGCTGCCAAATTTCTATCTGGACTTCTTAAGTCTCAAAAAATGAAGAATAAGCATACCTCAAGACAATATCATGGCACAATAATATTTAATTCTTTTGGTATGAGAGCATTTAAGTTGAATAATTTGTGCTTTCTGGAAGCTTTATTTAATTCTTTTAGTTTCAATTATGGGGTCATTATGAAGAAACTTACAGAAAATACCAATATAATGGATGTTTGGTGAAACTGCTATTTTGTCCAAAATTTGGCACAGGGACAAAAGAAAAAATAAGTTTCAGTTCCATATATTAATGTCTGAGTTATTCATTTTTAAAAAATATATTTTTTTAAAATAATACTTTTCCAAAGGAGTAAAAATTCATATATTTCAAAATAAGTCACACATCATACTTCAAAAATATCATGTTTCAACTGTGAAACAATAAGGTCAAAATCAAATAATCTACTAATGACATAAACTACAAACACTTCTCATTTTTGTTCAGTGCTCAACACTTGGGTCTATACTCCCCAATGACAATACAATACTACTTTAAGATTCAATGGCAAAAAAAAGCAATGACAAAATTAAGGCTTTTAAAAAGTATATATAAATAATATAAAACATACCTTCTGTGAGCATATCTGGTATATCTGCTTGATATCTAGGTCCTACTCTTATTTCCCCTTTGTCTGCTAAAAGTGTTTTCAGTGAAGGATCGTAAACCAAAGAATAGAAAAAGGTATCCTAAAAAAATGGGAAATTATACATATCAATGTATAATGTCAATAAATCAATTGAGCAAGCAAACAACAATAATTCGTAAGTGCTAAGCAACAGGGACACAAGGAAGGAAAAAGATAGTCTTTGCCATCAAGGATCTTACAATCTAATAGGATTGTAGGGAAATAAACATATACAAAGCAAGTCATATATAAAACGGAAATAATTAAAAGAGGGGAAAGCACTATTAGAAAGAGGAGTTAAGGAAGGTTTCCTGGAGAAGGTAGGACTTTTTCAGGGACTTAAAGAAAGCCAGGGAGGTCAGCAAGAGGAATGACAGTTGTAACAACAGACAGGCATTGAAAATAACTGGAAATGGCTCAGTAATCAAATGCATTTCAAACTACAGATGGCACTTTGAAATGGCATTCCATAAACATGAGTCTATAATATTAAAAGGTAATAACTGTGATTTTTAATAGTAGAAAGTTCTGGGGTAGCTAGGTGGTACAACGAATAGAGCACTGGCCTTGGAGTCAGGAGTACCTGGGTTCAAATCCAACCTCCGACACTTAATAATTACCTAGCCGTGTGGCCTTGGGCAAGCCACTTAACCCCAATGCCTTGAAAAATCTTTTAAAAAAAGGGGTAGAAAGTTCCTATTTAGGAACTTCTTCCAGCAATGCAAATGACAAAAGGCAACCTTAGGCTCACCAAGGCCACTTAGAGAATTAATTGCCCAAGGTCACACATCAAGTATGTAACCAATGGGGATTGAACCCAGGTCTTTCTCACCTAAAATCAGTTCTATTCATTATACTATTGGGTTTTTTTTAATGTAGTAATGTAAATTACTTTAAATCTTTGCATTAGAGAAGTAATTCAGAAAGCATGATCCAGCACCAAAGTCCAAGAACAGAAATTGGTGGGTCAGGTTAAAAAGGAGGGAAGAACTCCTAGTGAGTAACTTAGACTACCAGCCCAAAAATAGCACCTTCTAAGCCAATTAAGAGCCAAAAATTTGCCTTGGACAATAAATTAACTGACTTTTCCCAGTGTCACCCTGAAGGTCATGTAACAGAAATAAGACATCAACTGAACTATTCTAAGACAGAAACTAAAGGCAAACTCATTAACCACAAGGCCAAGCAATCCCTCTCCTCTTCACTCTTAAATTTAACAACAAAAGCTTATTATGGTAGACTAACTATACTAAAAGTGATTACATACTGTTTTCACTTATGAATACTCTCAGAACAATTTCATTGATTATATTAACCAGAATTTTAAATACTATCAATTCTGTGAAGCAAATAAAAAACAACCTTAAGATCACATAACAAAATTTTATTGTTTTAAAATCAGATGACATTTCTTCAAGATAAAGATTATAAAAGGAAAGCTTTGATTATCATTGGTGAATAGAGATGCAAATATACTAAATGCATTTTTGTTGGCTGTACTATAAAACATCTCAGTTATTCATAAATCTAAAGTGTTTAAATTTATTAATAAATGTTTACTTCTGAAGAAATATATTTTCAACAAGGAATGAACAAAAGGAAACTGATTTTAGTTAAATACAAGGTAAATACTGAAACAAGATATTTTAATCTGACAAAAGAATTTGATAAACATTTAAATTTTTATGATAATACACTCTAAAGGAAAGGAATAAATTAAAATTAAATTCATTACCTCTTTATCAAGATATGACAAAACAGATTCTGTCTCATTCAGAAGTGCAACACTACATTTCCCCCTGTACAAAGAGAATAAAAGGAATAGTTAGATAGACAAGCTGGCTATGTCCTAATGGAAAAATTGAAAATTAAATTTTAACAAGTGAGAGTTCTGATAAAAGTCTCATTTCTAAAATATATAGAAATTCAAATCAAAATTTTAAGTTTACAATTCATTCTCCAACTGATAAATGCTTAAAGGATATGAAAAGTTTTCAAATGAAGAAATGAAAGCACTGTGTAATCATATTAAAAAAATATGCTCCAAATCATTACTGATTAGAGAAATGTAAATCAAATTAGCTATGATGACAAAAACAGAAAAGGATCAATGTAGAGGAGGTTGTGAGTAGATAGGGATATTAATCCAACCATTCTAAAGAACAATAAGGAACTATGATCAAAGAGCAATAAAACTGATCATATCTTTTAGACCCAGCAATACCAGGACAAGGCCAATATTCAAAAGAAATCATAAAAAAATGGGATAAGTTCAACATGTGCAAAACTATTTATAGCAACCCTTTATGTAATGGCAAAGAAATGGAAATTGAAGGGATGCCCATCAACTGAGGAATGACTGAATTAGTTATGATAAATGAATGCATGGAGTACTACTGTTTTATAAGAAATCATGACTAGTCAGACTTGAGAAGCATGGAAAGAATTGCACAAGCGGATGCTTGAGTGAAGGTAACAGAACCAAGAGAATATTGTACAAGTTAACAACAACATTATGAGTTGATCAATAATGATGGATCCTACCAGTGTCTCATTAATCTGATTTATATATATGTATACATATATATTTATATGGACACAAATATAAATATATAAAGAGCCACAAAGAAACCCATGACAAAATGAATGTGAATGTTCTCCCTAAAATATTTATTTAGAAAAACTATTTCATGTTTCTGCATCTATCCTGTAACATTATTTTAGTGTCACATTATAGAGAAAGTTATTTAAAGAAAAACACAATGTAACATTCAAGGTAATGAGTCACAAAAATTCAACTGGAGTTTTCACTCTTTGGCATGCTAAGTGTGAACCCAAGTTCAACATCTTGTTAATAGCCATTTTTAAATTAAAGCACTACCACTGGTCAATAGTTTTATATGATTAATAGAATAAAGAGATTTTATCTGAAAAAAAAATGCTAATACTCTCAGCAGTTCAGACACCTAGGACAACACTGGGAGACCTGTTGTAGACAACGCCCTTCACACTCAGAGGGAAAATACAAAAAAAAAAAAAAAACCAAACCCCACAGAATCTGAATGGATACCATGTTCACTTTTTTAAAACTGCTCATGTTTTCCCTTCCTATCCAATGGTTTTCTTTTTTCCCCCTTGATCCTAATTCATCATTTATAAAATGACTTATAGATGAACATATTAAACACCAACATGTAATGTACAAAACTTTTATCAAAACATTATCTGCTGATAGGAGTGGGGTGGGAAGGATGGTAAAAAGTGTGTAACATTTAAGTATGCGAGAGTATGAATGTTGAACAACTTTCATAACATAACTGGAAAAATAAAATTTCAATAAAAATATAAATAAGATTATATACAATATATATAAAGATAAAACATACTGGAAATAAGGAATATATAACAGAAGTGAAGAAATAACCTTATACTATATAACTTCATGTTTTAGGAAGCTATATAAATCAAAAAATACTTGAGGGTCTAGTAAAAAAAGGCACAGAATCTGTGGATTAGCAAGTTTATTGATTGTGCGAAAAATATACTGTTTTTGGACTAAGATAAATTTTGCAGAGGAATAAAGTGAGCAGACCTGAAGGAAGTTTCAGGGCAAGAAATGATTGAATATATCAAAAACAATTTATCGCAAAAATCCTAAAACTAATCCATCACATGGAACAAAATAGATGGAGCTCTCATTTTTAAATTAAGTAATTGCACTAAATCGAAAATCTATAAGTACTAAGGCCTCTTGCAGGGATCAACAGATCACCTAGCAACCACTGGAATATAAGTCAAACTAGGAAAGAACATGAGACAACTACTAAATAGCCTAATTGTAGAGCATTTAGAATCCAATGGGACCCACTCGATGTTGGTTATGGTCTTTGTCTATTCAGTCACAAGAGTGTACCAACTGGCATAGAGTCAGCCTATAATAAAACTTAAGCAAAGAACCTACAGAAAACTACCCCTTCAAATTGTAAAGGATGAAAGGATTTTTCCCATTATCTTTTTTAGGTGTCAAAAACAGTGGTGTCAACAGATTTGAACAATGGTTTAGTAAAAGTCTGTCTTAGGACAATATATTTAGAGATGGAAGATGGAATTCTGGTACTTTTTCCTACATACTCTAATGGGAACGATAGTGCATGAGTCAAAAAGTTTAAGAACAAATAAGATGACAGAAATCTGACCATTTAAGATTCTTTCTTTAACTGGAGAATATCTGACAATTTCTATAGGGACACCCAACAGCAAGAACTTTAATGGAAATGATTTTGAGTAAATGCTCATTAGAATAAAAATGAAAACAGTTGAATAGATTACCAAAGGCTTCATAAACATGAAATCATATATACATATTTATTATTCGATTCTTATGAAAATTATCTCTTACACAGGAAAAGACTTAATGTTCAAAGGTCATTAAAGTGGGGCGGGGATAGGTGGCGCAGTTGATAAGAGCACTGGCCCTGGAGTCAGGGGTACCTGAGTTCAAATCCAGGCTCAGACACTTAATAATGACCTAGCTGTGTGGCCTTGGGCAAGCCATTTAACCCCATAGCCTTGCAAAAACTAAAAAGTCAATAAAGTGATTTACATAGCTGCCCATTAAGTGTTAATAATGGGATTTGAACCTAGTCAATGAGTAGAGAGCATCTGACTATTAAAGGTTTTTTCAAGTTAGAGAAAGTTTTTCAACTTGAGCTTTGATTGACTATTTAATCCCATTGGTTTTGTTCATTTGTCTCTGATTCTTTGTGACCTCAGAATCAATAGTACACCAGGCCTCATCTTCTGATGTAAAAATTTTTTTAAGCATTTTAGTTTTATCCAAGGGGTTTTATCAGCAGATACAGAAATGATTTGCTATTTCCTTCTCCAATGGATCATCTATTGTCAGAAGTCTCCACAATGAGCACAGTTATGCAAGTTCTTCTGCCATAGGAAAGCAGTCATTCAGTGAAGTGAACAAATTATCCTCAAGTAAATGTAAAGGGACAGCTATAGGTGGCACAATGGATAGAGCATCAAGCCTCGAGTTCCAATGTGACCTCAGACACTTAATTTCCTAGCTGTGTGAACTTGGGCAGTCACTTAACTCCATTGCCTTGCAGAAACAAACAAAAAAAATTAAAGTTAATGTAAAAAAATTTGAAGCTGATCCAGCTTTGAGTCAAAACCAAGAGCCAGGGACTAAAATTAGTACATTAAAAATATTAAAACAACTGGAAACATTTTCTTATTTCTGAGCAAAAACAATGTATGGAAAAAGAAAAACTTAATTCAATTGCAATTATCCAGTTCACTAGATGTGGGTAAACTGGGATATTAATGCATTGTTGGTAGAGTTGTGAACTAACCCAACCTTTCTGAATATAAATTTGAAATTTTGCCCAATGAATACTAAAATTATGTGGACATTTTGATCAAGCAATACCACTACTAAGTCTATATCACAAAGAGATCACAAAAAAAAGAAAAAACATACAAATACAAAAATATTTAGAGAAGCTCTTATCGTACTATCAAAACATTGGAAATTGAGGGGGCTCCCACAAATTGGGAAATGGGTGAATGATTTGTGCTATATGAAAGCAATGAAACACTACTGTTCTTTAAGAAATCATTAACTAGGTGGTGCAATGGATAGAGAACAAGCCCTAGAACCAGGAGGACCTGAGTTCAAATTCAATATAAAGACACTTAATAAATTGCTTAGCTGTATGATCTTGTGCAAATCACTTAACCCCATTACAAGAAAGAAAGAAAGAAAGAAAGAAAGAAAGAAAGAAAGAAAGAAAGAAAGAAAGAAAGAAAGAAAAAGAAATCATGAGGGATAGAACTTCAGAATACCCTGGAAAGACTTGAATGAACTGATGCTGAGTGAATTGATCAGAACTGTGTTATTATTTGTTTTACTATGCTAATTTTTCCTCAATTTTAATTGATTCTTCTTTCACAACGTGATTAATATTGATCTGTTTGTTTAGCACGGTTGTACATGTATGCCTATATTAGATTACTTTCTGTCAGGGGGAGAGGGAGAAAAATGTAAAGCTCAAATTCATGCCAAAAAGAAATTGCTGAAAACCAGCAGTGCACATTAAGTGGAAAAAAAAAATGAAAAATTTTAAATATTTATGATTCAAAATTTTTAAAAATATAGTTCAATACAATCACCTCCTTTATAAACATGATATTTCATAAATTCCCAGGGTGTCTTCTCTAAATAACATTCAACACTAATTAGTAGGTGGGAAAGGGAAAGGGGAAGAGAGACAGAAGGCAGTAACATGGGGCCGCTAGGTGGCTCAGTGGATAAAGCATGGGCCTCAGACACTGTGTGGCCTTGGGCAAGCCACTTAACTCCATTTGCCTTGCAGAAACCTAAAAAAAAAAAAAAAAAGGCAGTAACAGGAATTTGCCATCTCAGGGCTGCAAAGGTCACAAATGTAACTCCAGGAATAGGCTATATCAAAAAACTTTTAAATACCTCTCTATAAAATATAGAAACCAATGGAACCTATCAATGACTGTGTATAATATAACAAAATATATCAAAATTCAAATTATTCATATGAATACATAATCTTAAAGAAATTAAAGTGCATTCTCATTCTTTTTTTTTGCAAGGCAATGGGGTTTAAGTGGCTTGCCCAAGGCCACACAGTGTCTGAGGCCTGAGGCCGCATTTGAACTCAGGTACTCCCAACTCCAAGCCCCAGTGCTCTAACCACTGTTTGACCTAGCCACCCCTTCATTCATTTTTTAAAGTCACTCAAGCATTCTTTTTCTTAAGTGATTATCTTATGCTAATATCAATTCTATGATTTCTGTAATATCAATTCTATGATTTCTCTGAGGTTCTATTCATTTCTGCATGAAGGTTTATCTCTGACAAAAGGCACTTTATAAAACTTATTTCATTCATGTTAGAGACAGACAAAAATTGGCATTATCTTATTAAGAGTTCCTTCTGGTATTAAAAACAAAACTGAACCTTATAATGCATAGTGAAAACTAGGAAAGTTGTCCTGTTGTTAGTGCCCCCAATAGATGTTACTGAATACAATAGATTGAATTGAAATGTGTAATTATGCACAGAAGCTGATTAAGTAAGCCAAAACTGGCTTTATAAAATAAGGATTAGATTCTTTTTCTTTATGACCTTTTCATGATGGAATTTTTCAATTATTTAATAATCTTATACAGGGAATCATTTAAGGATCCAATGAAGACATTTTGCATTAACCTAAAAAACGAAGAGGGGTTGGTTATCAAGATATGTGGCACAGTGGCTAGAGCACCCGCCCTGAAATGAGAAGGGCCAGAGTTGAAATCTGAGTTCAGACACTTAATAATTGCCTAGCTGTGTGACCTTGGGCAAGTCACTATTAACCCCCTTGCCTGAAATAAATTTTCTTTTAAAAAAGCAAAGATATAACCTGTTGAAATATGATATTATGGTCATTGTAGATTGTATTTTTTAAGATATAATAGGATCTACCATACTCTTTTAAAAGTAGAAAAAACATTTTGATCTAAAATATTAAAGGTACACCAATAGTTATCTGTGAGTACCAGAATAACAGCAACAAATACTTGGATTAAATAAAGTAGGAAATAAAAAAACTTTGAGGAAAAGAACTATGAAAAATTAAATAGAATAACTATGGATTTTTTCCTTTTGAGTTTTTTTGAAAGGCAATGGGGCTGTTATTTGTCCATGGTCATATAGTTACATAAAGTTATATAAGTATAAAGTGTCTGAAGTTGGATTTGAACTCAGATCCTCTTGACGCCATGGCTGGTGACCTGTCCATTGTGCTATCTGCCTCTATAACTAAATGGTTTTAAAAATTAAAGAAGATAGTTTTTTTCCCCCTAAATAAAAGGGAATAGTCCTTGAACTTTGTTCAAACTCCAGTTTCTCTGGATACAGATGGTATTCTCCATTGCAGACAGTCCCAAATTGTCCCCGATTATTGCATTGATGAAATAAGCATGTCCATCAAGGTTGAACATTACCCCCATGTTGCTGTTAGGGTGTACAGTGTTTTTCTGGCTCTGCTCATCTCACTCAGCATCAGTTCATGTTTCTTCTTTAAGGATATGATTTCTCTCTCATCACACTCAATTTGGATCAATGTACAACATGGAAACAATGTAAAGACTGATAAATTGCTTTCTGTGGGAGGGGGGAGTGAGATTAGGGGGGAAAATTGTAAAACTCAAAATAAAATCTTTAATTAAAAATTTAAAAAAATTTAAGAAAACCATTCACTTTTGGGAGTAATTTTCCAGTCCTTGGCAAAATTTAATATAAGATTAAGAAACTCGTTATAATAATCCTACTGGCTGTGTAATATTATCACCAAGAGTACTTTATAAGAGAATTTTTATAATGTGCTTTTTAAAGTTCTGTTACATCATTTGAATCATAGCAAAATCTTTGTTCAATAAAAATTAGGTCTTTCCAGAAAAATCTGATGCTATAGTCACAAAGTCACTATAGATTATTATACTAAAACCATAGTGATTTCCACAATAGTATTCATATAGCCAAGACTACACGTTAACGTGATATACACAATGTGCTACATGTTATCAATGCAATTCCTAAGCTTAGAGAATGTTCCTAGATGGTTTTATGGCATGAATAGAATATGCAGACACTATGTTATTGTGTATACTGACATTAAGTCTTTCAAAAATATTGTATGCAAGTATGCAAATGTGTTTTTCTTTCGTCATGCATGTGAAAGCAATCCCAAAAATGCATACCCAACAGTTTTTTGCTCCAATACTAATAGGAAAAATATAAAATAAGATTTTGTTTTTTCCAATTACATATAAATTGTCATCAACAATTGTGTAAAATTCTCCCCCACCCTACCTTCTCTGCTCTTTCCTCAAGATAAAAAGATAAAAAAAATCTGGAGCAGCAGTGGATAGAGCACTAACCATGAGTATCAGGAGGACCTGAGTTCAAAACAGGTTTCAGATACTTAATAATTACCTAGCTGTGTGATCTTGGGAAAGTCATTTAACCCCATTGCCTTGCAAAAAATAAACTTACAAATAAAAAGAAATCCATTATGTTATATGTGTACCATCATCTTAAAACATTTATATATTAGTAATCTTTTGGGGAAAAAAAATCAGAACAAAAGGAAAAATCACAAGAATAAAAAACACATTTTAAAAAGTGAAAATAGGATACTTTGATCTTCTTTCAGACTCCATAGTAGCTAAGTCTATCATAATTGATAGGCCATAGTAGATCTTCGAAAATGTTGAACATCGTTCCCCTGGTTCTGCTCACTTTATTCACAAACAGTTCATGCAAATGCTTAAAGGTTTTTCTGAAATCCACCAGCTCATGATTTCACATAGAAGAAAAATATTCTATTATATTCATACACTATAATCTAGTCAGTTATTCCCCATATTATAGACATACCCTCAATTTTCAATTATTTGCCATGACAAAATGACCTGTTTTATGTTTTTGTACATTTAGATACTTTTCCTATTTTTATAATTTCTTTGAAATATAGACTAGGGGCAGATAGTGTATAGAACACCAGACCTAGAGTCAGGAGGACCTGATTTCAAATCCAGCCTCAGACAATAATTGCCTAGCTCTGTGACCTTGGGCAAGTCACTTAATCCCACTGCCTTAAATGAAAAAAAGAAAAGATTCAAACCTAAAATAAAGATGATGATGATGATGGTAACATCTGTACTTCATTCTTGAAGGAAACAATGATAACTAGGGAGAAGGTGTCATAACAAGCACATGAATTGGATTTGAGTGAGAAGGCTCACTTTTTTCTCCTGGAGTCATCTGGTTCCCATGACCAGATATAAATAAGGATGACCCTGGATGTGAGACAATGAGGATGATTCGTCCAAGGTCACACAGCTAGGTTTGAATTGCTCCTGGCTCCAGTGTTCTATCCACTCCACTACACAGTTGACCTCAATTAAAGAAATTGCAGGATCATATGCTGTGCACTGTTTTACAACCCTTGGGTAGTTTCAAATTGTTCCCCAGAATAGTAGGATCAGATCATGACACCGCCAACAGCAAATTCATGATTTTCCCATTTCCCCTCCAACATTTGTCATTTTCCTTTATTGTCATATTAACCAATCTGATACGCGTGAGTTGCTAACTCAATGCTATTTAAAATGTATTTCTCTAATGAATAGTAATTCAGAACATTTTTATATGACTATAGATATTATCCATTTTGAATTTCAAAATGTACTATATCTAGTTTTCATCATGAATTCTCCTTTCCAATTGGTTTGATGGGTAAACTATTTTGTGCCTAACTGACTTATGGTATCACCATTTGTGGCTAAATCATTTCACTCTTACCTGGTATACATTTTTTTTTTAAAAAAGGCAAGGCAACAATACAAAAAATATGAATCAATTATGAGTCACATTAAATATGAAATGGCAGGTCTAGATGACTAACAAAGAAAACAGTACAATACATCTATCACAACTGACTGAATGAGAATTCACTCAGACATAACATTAGCAAGTAGAATCATAAAAAAAGGAGATCATTGGCCACAGGATATATACCACTTAGGTACTAAGGAAACCAGTAGAATGGGGAGAAGAAATTCATTTATTCACCAATCAATTATTGAATGACCATTATATGGGAAACACTCTGTTAGGTCACTGAGGTGCAAAAAATAAAACACTCCTCAAAACTTATGTTTTATTAATGGAAGAAAGATCAAGTAGACACACAAAGTAACTTGAAGGAGGCAGGCACTAATCAAGTTGGAAAGGATTATTAGACTAACTTAACGCAAAAAGATGTTAACTGCTTAAAAATGCCATGGGGCAAAATAAACAAAAAACATAAGAATATATACCAGAAACAGCAGAGATTAAAGAATTAATAAATAAACTAAAGCCAAAATAGACCATGAAAACATAATTTGACAAAGAGGGCTACTGCATTAGATCTACAGATTCAAATTCTGTTACCATATTCCAATTCTTAACAATGTTACATTGTTATCTATCATAAAATAGATATTAATGGCCTGTCTTATACCAGAAACTTTGGTATAAAGAATTATAATAAATGATTCCTGGTCTGACAGTACTTACAACCCAGTTAGAAAGGCAAGATTAACGCACATGAAACAGTTCAGAGATTTGAGTTCGCAACTATGAATGGAGTGATTCAATCAATGAGAAGGGAGAATAGAGACATGTTTGGCCATGCACTTCAGCAAATTTTTTATTAGCATTTTTTTCTGTCACTTTCCTAAATATATTTACTTAACAGAACAATTTACCAAGTTCTGATTTGCAAAGTTCACTGATTTCAGAGGTTTATGTGTTCACGAAAGAAAATGGACAATTAGCTCTAACTGGCATCATTATAGTTTATGGAGTACTATGGTTCTATAAGATACCACAAATGGTTGAATTGTGGAAAAGCATGGAACGAATTATAGGACATTAGGCTGAGTGAAGGGAGTGGAAACTAACCAAGAGAACATTTTACATATGAACAACATTTATTTGAGCTGATTAACTTTGATGGATGCAGTACCTCTCAGTAGTTCAAAGTAAGATAACCCTGGGAGACCTATTGTAGATAATGCCATCCACATTCAGAAGAAAAAAAATAGAACAAAACAAAAACTACAGTATCTGAATGAATACATTATTTTTTAAAATCTCTTATTTTTCTTTACTATCTCATGTTTTCTTTTCCCATAATCCTAATTCCTCTTACAGAAAATGACTAATCTGTAAACATGTTAGACATAAATGTGTACATGCAATATTTAGCAGACTACTAGCCATAGAGGGGAGAAGTGAAAGATTATGTAACATAAATATGCACACGCATGTGAATGAATAATGAAAAATGTTTATAACATGTAATTGGAAAAATAAAATATAATTTGGGAAAAAAATTGGAAGGCAGAGCCCTGGTGATAAGCAATTTCTCTTTTATTATCACTTAAAACATAGAAGTAAAAATTATTTTTAACAGTGAATAAAAAATTCTAAGAAATATTAATCTCCTTTTAATGAGGACCCCTTGAGACAAAAAAGTACATAAAACAGATATAAGCAATTACTAAGCAAAAGAAAATGTTATAAATATGAAGGAAATCACATTATCACATATTTGCATATTATTTAAGTCCAATGAAAGATAATGAATATTGTGATTTTATAAATTTACTATTGTTTAAGTCAAGGTCAATTTTAAACATATCTATATAACTTATAAAAACTTAAATGCTGAAAATCTATAGAATTCAGAATATTAAAATATATAAGTCTTACAATTTTATCATCTACAATTGTGAAGGAAAACAAAAAAATTGTAAATGGTAAACCTTCCTGACCATTAGGTCATGCAAAATTTTCATACAATTGAGGTAATTTTATAATGAATGACAATAGCTTGACTGCTTACTGGCTCTGCTACCTAGATTATCAACAGGTCATGGCAGAGAAACATAAGGACCATTAGGAAAAATCGTACATTGGCAGATGTCAACTGTGTTGAATATCTGAATTCATTTTTCTCTTAGTCTTAAAGGTAAGTTCAATCTAACATGGCAAAAAAGAATCAAAAAAATTATAGTGAGGTAAAAACAGGTAGAGACAAAAGGTGCATACAAAAAATATTATCAGAGGATAGCACATTAAAAAACCAAACATAATTAAGAATAAAAATTTTAATTTAAAGAAAAATTATTTAATACAGATCCAAAACTGCAACCATGTTAACAATTAAAATTTCAGTGCTATCCACTGATTATCGCACAATGATTTTTAAAATGTTAACTTAATGCAATTTAATAGTTTCATTAAAAATAACACAAATCTTATAACCTGCAAATCTTGAACTCAGCACACTGTTAAAAACTGCATTCTGAAAGGCTTCATTTATATATATATATATATATATATATATATATATATATATATATATATATATATATAGCAACTTCATGCCCCTAAATACTTAAAGGATGTTAACTAAAAATGCATCATTTTTAAAAGCTACAGGGCTGCTTATATCCTCAGAAGCAGCAATTTTTATGCTTTTAATACAAAGATACTGAGAACAAATGATCTATCCTTATAAAGATCTTCATAGCAAAAAGAATATAATCCTATATTTTATAATTGAGGAACTGCTAAACAAAAATGGTTTACAGTATACCATGGAATGAGTCCATGAAAATCCCACCAATACAGGAAAAATACATGAAAAGATATGGAGTATACAAGATAAAACTAAAGGACAAATGACACAAAAGAATTATTACAGTTCAACTACATAAAATAAAGACAATTTTAAACTGCAATAAATCTCAAAATCAAAGCATTAAAAAATTCTAGTAATGACTAACAAGGAAAGGGGCAGCTGCAGCTGGGTGGCACAGTGAATAGAGCACCAGCCCAAGAGTCAGGAGGACCTGAGTTCAAATCCAGCCTCGCACATTTAATAATTTCCTAGCTTTTTGCCTTTGAAAGTAGGAATCTAACAAGCAGACCAATTATACCAAAACAAAATAATTTAAAACAACTAGAAACGGCTATAGCCATGACTGAAAGAAGTCTTTAGCAAAAAAATATTTAGCAAAAAAAAATTAAGAAATATTCCCAAGATCATATTAGTAAATGAATCAGTTTTTATCAAAGTGTGAACTATATTTCATAATATGAAAGGAAGAGCTATCGAGTAATCTCAAAGGACAGAGATAAAATACTATTAAGGGAGAAGTGACATTTAGTAGGTACTAAAGATCTAGGGAAAAGTCAGGAAAAGAAATAGGTAGTGGGGGACCCTAGGTGGCTTAGTGGATAGAACACTGGCCCTGGAGTCAGGAGAATCTGAGTTCAAATTCAGTCTCAGACACTTAATAACTGCCTAGCTGTGTGACCTTGGGCAAGTGTCACTGCTATAAATAAAAATTTAAAAAATAAGCAAGAGAAAACTTGAATATCATATTGCCCAGTTGAAGGCAACAAAAGTTAACTGAAAAAGAACCAGAAAACAAAAGCAAATTAGAAATTCCACATTTCCAAGAGAAAGTAAAAGTAGGTATGAACTCATACAAGCTTTCTGGAGAGCAATTTGGAATTTTTGTTGCCTTTGGGCAACAAAAATGTGCATATCCTTTGATCCAGTAATACCACTACTGGGGTCTATACCCTGAAGAGATGATAAAAAAGGGTAAAAACATCACTTGTACAAAAATTCATAGCAGCCCTGTTAGTGGTGGCAAAGAACTGGAAATGCCCCTCAATTGGGAATGGCTTAGCAAACTGTAATATATGTATGACATGGAACACTATTGTTCTATTAGAAATCAGGAGGGATGGGAATTCAGGGAAGCCTGGAAGGATATGCATGAATGATACTGAGTGAGATGAACCAGAAAAACATTGCACACCTTAGAAGCAACATGAGGGAGATGATCAACCTTGATAGGCTCGCTCATTCCATCATTCCATCAGTGCAACAATCAAGGACAATTTTGGGATATATGGGATGGAGAATACCATCTGTATCCAGAGAAAGAATTGTGGAGTTTAAACAAAGACCAAAGACTATTACCTTTAATTTAGGGAAAAAAACCATTATCTTGTATATTGTAATTTTGCTATCTGTCTCTGTGGGGGTGGGGGAAAGCAAGATTAGGGGAAAAATTCTAAACCTCAAAATAAAAAAAATCTTTCTTAAAAAAAAAAAAAGAAAGAAGGGATGGCTAGGTGGTGAAATGGATAGAGCACCGGCCCTGGAGTCAGGAGTACCCAAGTTCAAATCTGACCTCAGTCACTTAGTAATTACCTAGTTGTGTGGCCTTGGGTAAGCCATTTAACCCCATTGCCTTGCAAAAAAACCTAAAAAATAAACAATAAAAAAAAGAAGCAATTAAGGGGGAAAAGAAAGTGAAAGTAGAAATAAAAATATTAAACTGAGAATCAAAGCAATGTAAAGAACAAAATAATTCAAAAATCTTACTAAAAAGTCCTAAAGAAGTAAAGAAATCCGAGGCCAGAGGGAATATTCCAATGAAGAGGATGGTCTAGCAAGAAGTTAAGCACAATAAAAATATAAGTTGCATTAATCGAGAAATAAAAAAAATTATGACAGAACAGTTACTTGTATGAAGTGAGGTAAACTGAAAAATAGCTTCTCTGTAAAAATAAAAAGGAAACTGGACAAGAGACTTAATTTGAAAGTCAAATGATTTTCAGTGGCAAATGAATTATATCCTCCTCTCAAAACTCAACCTTGCCCCCACCATCAATAACAGAAAGGCACATAAGTCTATTACCAAAAGTTGAAAATTCTAGCACCTCCTCCAGTTATAGGTCATTTAGGTATTTTCATATCATTTATAGACCATTCACAGATTGCAACGTTAAAAAAAAACACCTAAAAACACAAGAAAACAGTACATTGGTCAAGGAGCAAAGAAGATATGTCAAAAGGGTATATGGAACAACTTGCAATAAATTATGTCTAATTTATCTGTCTAAAAGGGTCATAACAATTACAATTTCTATGTTCATCCAACGCCTGATTCCTTTCTATACTCATAGCTATTTTGTGTACCTCAAATATATGAAATCAAAATCAATACTATGTTATCCACATGGAAAACTTCTCTACTTAAAATTCATGATGACAATGTCAACATTTCATATAAAATATCAACTGTTCTGTTTAGCCTAAATTGCAACTTTCACTTTTAAGTATTCAAGTCAAAATAACTTTTCAATCATGTAATGCATGGACATAGACCCTATGACTCCCAGAATTTTTCTCCAAAGATGCCAAAATATAATTTGAGGGGCAGCTAGGTGGCTCAGAGGATAGAGCACCAGGTTTGGAGTCAGGATAACGTGAGTTCACATCCAGCCTCAGACACTTAATATTTAAACCTAGCCATGTGACCATGGACAAGTCACTTAACTCCAAGCTTTAAATAAATAAAAAAAAGTTTTAAAAATGTTACGTGAATTCATTCATTCTAAAATTATTAACATATTCCAAGGTAAGGTTAAGAACCAACGGCATTATACATATATTCAGAGACCACATTCAAACTCTGAAACCAAAAGGACTTTGAACTGCCTGCACAGGGAATCCAGGTTGTACAATATTTTACAGAGTACCAGCCCTGGAGTTAGAAAGAGAGAACTGGCAGTAGGCATTTGACACTTGCTAGCTCTATGATCTTGGGAAGGTCACTTAACCCTGACTGCCTCCCATCCATGGCCTTTTTCGATCACACAAATCCATATCTGCTCACAAGACCCAGGTGGCTGCAAAGGAGAGTGAGGCTAGTGACTTAGCAAAGAAGCTTCCTCCCTGAATTCATGAGCTTGTCATCAATTCACCTACCTGATAGTACTGGTTTTATTGGAGAACAAAGAACAGATATAAACCTGTCTAAATAAGCTGAGCTCTGACTCAGAGTAGAGGAGGCAGTGCTTGGGTCTCACCAACTACAATGAAGTCCTCCCAATTTGGTCTATAAGCTATGATGATAATGCTAACTGGGCTGATGTTCTGGCGAGATTTATAAACATAAAAGACTTTACTGCTGCAGCATCTTTTATCCCACCTACCTCAGCCCTACTCTATTCACAAGTCACTATTTTCGTTCTGCCGTTATCTTCTGCTGTGTTCATTAAAACTATAGTTAACATGCCCTATCTTTTTTCTCACATTCATGAAAACCAGGATCTCTTTATTCACACTCCCAAGTAACAGATCACATTCTCTTGATTCTCATCTTCCAACTCCAACCGACTGAGTCAACAGAACAGAAGTGGCACTCAGTGTCACTTTAAAATCCTCCTTTCACCATCACTCAGTAACTCTTTTTTGAGCTTTATTCCATCGGTTAATAACACCCTATCAAATCTGCTGCCAGATCATTGTCCTTCCTTTCTCAAGGAATGTACAGAGAAGCCTGTGGATCACATTCTTCCTCTCTATACCAGCCCCATCTTGAGATTTTCAGTATAAACATTCCGCCCTTTCAATCCATCAACTATTTGAATTCCCACGAATAGCATGCATCCTTCACTGTACCTCAGGCACACTAAACTACGAAGTTCTTGCACCCACAGTCCTCAGCCTTCCTTCTAATTCTATTCCTGTCCTAGAAATTTAGCTTCACTCTCTTTACCTCTCACCTGCCAGTTGACCTTACTATGGCTTCAATTTAATCCCTTCAAAAGCATGATCCTGGCACTCTAATCCTTACACTCCTTGTTTAATTTCCAGTCAGGCTTTGCCAAACTACAATCCTAGGTTATCCCTGACAACTGCCTTCTTAGGCAAAGTGAGTCATACCATTTCCCAAACTCAAGATTTCATCTCCAGCTTTTTTTCTTTACAATCTTTCCTATATCTAGGATGCTCACTTTCCTTATATCTGTCTCAAAATCCTTAGGATTCTTCAAGGTTTAAGTATTCTCTAAACACTTTAGTTGTTTGTCAGTACTCCCTTCTCAAATTATTCTGTGTATACATATCCAGTTAAATGGTATGAGTCATTCTCTCTTGTTCCCCCACAAAACCAAGTGGATAAACAAGATCAATGATCACCAAAGTGTGGTAACTTTTTATTAGCATGATTCCAAAGGACTGAAATTCTGAGAATTATGTCAAATATAGTCGTACTACCCAAATGACCTATCATCAAGTAATCTTCAATCACCATATGACATGCTACAGTACACCTCCATGATAGGCAGAATAACAGGGCTGCACATCATACTTGATACAGTCACACTGAAGTGTGGCTTGCTCTCTCCAACTCCTAAAGATCACACAGATCACCCTTAGTTAGCATCCATAATACCTTGAAGACAAACAATGGCATACAGGTAGCAATCCTGTTAAGGGTTTTTTCCCCTAGTCAGGAGCAAATAAGTAGTGCAGGATAAATAGGTATGATTAAGTTGCAATCTCCATCAGATATTGCAATACATTATTTTTCCTCAAAAAAATCTACCTCTCTCATATTCCCTTCTATTAGGCACAACAACACTCTAATCCTTTTCATTTACTCTCTCTATTCAGGATTGTTAAAAATGTTACCTAAAGGGCAGCTAGGTGGCACAGTGGATAAAGCAACGGCCCTGGAGTCAGGAGTACCTGGGTTCAAATCCAGTCTCAGACACTTAGCTGTGTGGCCTTGGGCAATCCACTTAACCCCCTTTGCCTTACAAAAAAAAAAGTTACCTAAAAAAACTCTTCTCACGTTCTCTCTCTCTCTCTCTCCACTCTTTCTCAAACATGACCTTCTGTTCCTGATAAGTCTTTATGCTCTTTAGGCAGTCTCACAAATGTGTAAAGTTGACACATATTAAAAAGCTTTATTCATGGCATTTAATCAGATGAGAATAATGATATAAGAGCAGGAAAAGCTTATTTTTCACAAGAAGGGTTCTAAATCATAATATTATATCATAAAAGCTTGGATCATTATAATTAAATTGTTATTCCTAACCATGTACAATAATTCCAAGGAACTTTTAAAGTGTTCAGATACACACACACACACACACACACACACACACACGAAAACACACACATGCAAAGATATGTTCAAGTCAATCACCTATGACCAGAGGACTATTATCCAGGCTATTCTGACATCAATAATAAATGCTAGAATTATTTCTCATCTAAATAATTTAATATTTTACCTGGAAATCAGTATGATACAAGTCTCCTGAAATAAGTCAGATCATTAGAAATAAATTTTGTCCTCTGCAAAAGAAAAACTTTTAAATAGCTTCTCTACATCTTAAATTATATATAGATGGATTGAGATGTGAACAATGCTTTTTTACTGCCTTATTTATTTTATAAGTATATGGCCTGGTGAGAGGGGATGAGGGAACGTTCACTCTCATCAGTGGCTAGGAGAGGAAATAGCATATATATTCAATGGGGTATAGACATCTAGATTAAGAAGAAAAGAGGGATGGGGGAAGAGGGGGGATATGGGTGATGGAGGAGAGCGTGGACCGTGGGGGAGAGTGGTCAGATAGAACACATTTTCTTATTTTACTTTTTGCAAGGGGTTGGGATTAGATGGCCTGTTCTGGACCACAGGGCCGGGTGGTCATTGGGCCTTAAAGGGTGGTATGTGGGCTCGGGACCTCTTGGCCCCACTGTCGATGATCTATCTGCTGCGCCATTCAGCTACCCTACAGCACATTTATGAAGGACAGAGTGAAAGGAGAGAGAAAATACAGTATATGGTAGTAGGGAAGTATGAATGGAGGGAGTTGCAATATAGCAATGGAAACGGTAGAAAAATATGAAGTAACTTTTGTGATGGACTTATCATAAAGAATGTGATGCAACCGCAACAGAGTTAGGGGGTGTTAGAACACAGACTGAAGCACATTTTTTATTATTATTATTAATATTAGGGGGGGGGGTGCAGGGCAAATGGGGATGGGTGCATTGCCCAGGGTCGCACACCTGGGGGATCATTGGGTGTGTGAGGCCAGATCTGGGCTCAGGTGCTCCTAGCTCCTAGCTCCAGGTGCTCCATCCATCCATTGTGTCATCTTTACTCTTAAGCAAGAAAATCTTAGTAATATATAAAAAATTCATTTATATAAAAAACAAAAATAAATTAAAATTCAAAAAATAAACATATGGTTGGGAGGGAAGGCTGTGAGTGTGTATGCACATATGAAGACAAAAAATATTTGTTGCTCATTTGTTATGCCCTGACTAAATAGCAGGAACTGTGCTCAGTAATGAAAAAAACAAAGATAAAATGTCTGCACTCAAGGAACTCACAATCTAACAGTGATGGTGGTAATGGTGTTTGTGTGTCTTGTGTGCTTCTGTTTCTGTATTTAAAAATAGCCTAGGTGAGTGGGTTTACTTTAAATGGTTGATGATCAGGCTAGCTCAATGAAAAAATGAAAAAGTTTGGGGACCACCTATACAGCAAAAAAAAAAAATATATATATATATATATATATATATATATATATATATATATATATATCTCAAATACCTATAATGATTCTATTCAGATTAATGCAAATAAGCTAATTCCTATGCAGAAGTAATGAAGAGTGACTCTAAGATACATTCAAATGGCTTTAATAAGACCTCAGAGGTTTGGCAAGACCAGAAAATAATATTAACCAAAACTAAATTAGGAGAGTTTATTAGTTTCCTTATCATTATATAGATTAAAAGACAGAATATTTTACAAATATCACTTTCTTAACATTCAAAAGAACTGGAAAGGGGTGGCTAGGTGGCATAGTGGATAAAGCACCAGCCATGGAGTCAGGAGTACCTGAGTTCAAATCCAGCCTCAGACACTTAATAATTACCTAGCTGTGTGGCCTTGGGCAAGCCACTTAACCCCATTTGCCTTGCAAAAAACCCCAAAAAAACTGGAAAACATATGATGCCATTATTTTTCCAAATTAGAAAGGAAATTTTTTTTTAAATCAACATTTAAGAAAACTGAAACTACGTGTTTAGAATAGATAACAGGGACAGTCATCAAATGAAACAGAAATGTTCCAAAGGAATAATTATACACTGCATTGTTATTATTATTAAGTTACATACTGAAATAGTTATAATGTTACATACTGAAAGGGGAGCCCAAAGTTTAAGGAGAATCTTTTCCAAAACAGAAGAAACTTTTGGATTAGTTATGGTTTATTACCATCCTTTTTATTTAGAATAGTATTATTAATTTTCTTTGAAAAATATCTGCTTGGGGGGGCAGAGCCAAGATGGCACCATGAAGGCATTTCCTGGGAGCTCCCACCCCCCCAAACCCCCAAAAAACAAAAGATGGCTCTAGCCAAAATTTAGAGGGGCCAAACCCACAGAAAGACTGAGTGATTCATTTTTCCAGTCCAAGATAACTTAGAAGTTCTGCAGGAAAGGTGTGTTTCACCAGGGCTGGGGTTAGGAAAAAAGCCACAGGACAGCGAAGTCCAGAGATCACAGGCAACACTCTGCTGCACCAGAATGAGTGGGGAAGGAGCACTGGCCGAAGAATCTGCAGCGAAAATCTGGAGAAAGAAGCCTGCACCCCCAGTGACGGTAAGGGCAGCCTGCAGAGATTTCTCTGCTCTCCCTGTGGTAGGACTCTGCTGTTTGCCTACACTCACAAATTGCATTTGTGAAATAACCAAGCTGGATCTCTCCTTACAGCTCCAGGACAGAGGGGAGTGCCTGTGGTCATCTAGAGAGCAGAAGACCTTAGAGAAATAAAGGTCCCAGTGGGGTGTCCCCCCCCCAAAAAAAACCCAAAGCCTTGGAAGTACTGTAAATTAGTCTTGGGCTGAGGAAATGAGTAAACAACAGAAAAAGAATCTGACCATAGAGAATTACTTTAGTTCCATAGAAGATCAAAACACATACTCAGATGTTGACAAAAATCAAAGCTTCTGTATCCAAAACCTCCATAAGAAAATGGGCTCAGAATATGGATGAGCTCAAAAGACTTTGAAAAGCAATTAAGGGAGGAGGAGGAAAAATTGGGAGAAGAAATGAGAGCAATGTAGAAAATCATGAAAACCAAATCAAAAGTTTGGTGAAAAGATATACAAAAAAATACTAAAGAAAATAATATGTTAAAAACCGGTTTAGGCCTAATGGAAAAATCAAAACAAATGGCAAATGAGAAGAATGGCTTTAAAAGGCCAGCTGGATAAAGAAATAAAAAAATCTCTGAAGAAAGTAACTCCTTCAAATGCAAAATGAAACTAAAGAAAACCAATGACTTTGCAAGAAAGCAGTAAGAAATAATACTCTTCTAAAAAAGCCAAAAATTAGAAGAAAATGTGAACTATCTCATTGGAAAAACAACCAACCTTGAAAACAGATCCAGAAGAAATAATTTAAAAATCATTGGGATATCTGAAAGCCACAACCAGAAGAAGAGCCTAGACTTCATTTTTCAAGAAATAATATATCAAAATTACCTTAAGATTCTAGAAGCTGAGGATAAAATAGAAATCAAGAGAATTCACCAGTCTCCCCCCCTGAAAGAGATCCCAAAAGAAAAACTTCCAGGAATGTTATAGCCAAATTCCAAAACTCCCAAATCAAAGAGAAAATTCTAAAAGCTGCTAGAAACAAACAATTCATAGTCAGGATTACAAAGCATCTGGCAGCATCTACATTAAGGGCCCAAAGGGATTGGAATATGATATTCCAAAAGGCCAAAGATCTTGGTTTACAACCGAGAATCAAATACCCAGAAAAACTGAACATCCTCTTTCAGGGGAAAAGATGGACTTTCAATGAAACAGAGGACTTTCAAACTCTCCTACTGAGATGACCAGAGCTGAACAGAAGTTTGATCTCCAAGTACAGGACTGGTGAACCATAAAGGGAGTGGAAGAGAAGGACTAACTAGGAGGAACTTGATGATGTTGAACTGTTTGTATTCCTGCACAGGAAGAAGATATTGTTAACTCATATGAACTTTCTCATTTATAAGAGCTGTTAGAAGGAGCATATATAGACAGGGTACAGGAAAGAGAGGAATATAATGGTATATGATGTGGTAAAGGGATGGAGTCAATGGGTGATGGGGCAAAGTACTGAGAGGAAGGAAAAGGAGATGAAGAAGCTGAGAGATTTCACATAAAAAGTCAAGAAAGTTTTTTCAATGGAGTGGAGGAGGGGAAGGCAAGGGGGAATGAGTGAGCCTTCATTCTCATCAGAAGTGGCTCAGGGAGGAAATGCCATACACACTTAATAAGATGAGGAAATCTATCCTGGCCTGGAGAAGGATGGGAGGAAAGAGATGGAATGAGGGGGAATGGGGGGAGGGAAGGGGTGAATAGGTGACAGAAGAAAGGGAAGATCGAGGGAGAGGGTACTCAGATACAACACACTTTTGGACAGGGCCAGGGTGAAACGAGAGAGAATAGAAGAGTGGGGAGAAATAGAGTGGAGGTACAACTAGTAAACAAACTGTGGGAAAAATATTGAAGCAACTTCTCTGGTGGACTTATGATAAAGAAAGCAACTCACCCCAGAGACAGAACCATTGGAATCTGAACACAGACTGAAGTACAATTTCTCTCTCTCTCTCTCTCTCTCTCTCTCTCTCATTGAGGTTTCTCAACTTCTTGGGGTGGGGGTGGGGGTTATGCTTATTCCTATGGTTACTCTTATAACATTTAATTTACATCAATGTATGGCATGGAGACAATGTAGAGACTGTCAGACAGCCTTCTGTCAGGGGAGAAATTGTAGAATTCAGAGCCTTGCAAAAAATGATGGGTACATATTACTATTGTATATAATTGGAAAACAAAATGGAAAAAAAATGTTTATATCTTAATGTATCTGTCAAAAGTACAGTAAGTTCCCCCCCTTTTTTCCTAATGCCTAAAAAAAGTTTTGTTTCTTCCTACTTACAATTATTTTAAGTTTTTTTTTCTTTTGCAAGGCAATGGGGTTAAAGAGGCTTGCCCAAGGTCACACAGCTAGGTAATTATTAAGTGTCTGAGGCTGGATTTAAGCTCAGGTACTCCTGACTCCAGGGCTGGTGCTCTACCAACTGTGCCACCTAGCCACCCCCCCCTTACAATTTTAAGAATAGCTAGTAATAGTAGGTCAGACTTTTTATTCTTTTTCAAGTCTGAAACTGCTGAGAAGCTAAACTATGTCAATTCAGAATTTCCTCAGAAACTATTCATGAGTATGACCAAAAAAATTATCTTAGTGTTTTCAAAAAATATGTAGCCCATAAGTTCAGAGACATGCATTCTAATCAATTAGAACCTAAAGAAGAAGAATCTTACTGACATGGAAAGATGAGAAATAAGTTTTACCATGAAAAGGAACAATAGTTTCAAACTTTATCGGTGTTAAATATTTAGGCCCTCCCATGAATACTGGGTCTTTATATCTGCATGAATAAGTCTCGCAAAGAACAGTGTTGAGTCCCTTTCCTGGACTCCCTCAATCTGCCCCAGGAGAGCATTTGAGGGCCTGGAGACAAGGATGACAAAGGAAACAAGTACTCCATCGAGATCTCCAAGTCTATTTACCAAAAACCAGTGCTTAAATACCTTCCCAGTCCTTAATCCACTCCCATGTCACTTAGTAAAAAAAGGACTCTGGCACTCAAGGACACCAGGTGAAGATAATTTTCAATGCTCCCATACACAACAGTCCCTAACAGAACAGAATCTCTACAAGTCAAGAGAATTTGCCAAAAGGTCACTGACAGCATTTGTACTTGTCATTCATTCAAACTGTAAACAGTTACAGGCCTGTGCGCACACATACACACAAAACACATATAACTATACATCTTCAACAATATATGAAAAATCAATAAAATTATACTGGCGCATATATATATATATATATATATATATATATATATATATATATATAGCAAGAGAGAGTATGTACATCTATGCCTATGTGAACACAAATGAGCACATACAAATAAACACATATTGTTTTGCTTTTATATTTTAGTGCTGGGACAATCATCTTAACCATATAACCATTCATGGAGAAGTATCTGCTATTAGGGAAAGGCTAGAAGAGCTTGATTAATCAGTTTTTCAACTTTTGGAATTAGCTCCATGTAGAACAGCCATTACACAGAAGGTATGCGATGAGACAGAATAAACAATTCTAGGGCAACTCTGACCAAAAAGTAACCCTTAGTAAATTCCCAGTTGTAATTCCCTTGTGTGATATTCACCTAACACTATTATTTCTCAAACTAAAAAAAGGAAATGTATCTCCAACTAGATCTTACAAAGATTGCACTCTTTATTTTACTATCCTTACTGTTTTTTTCCTAAATCTGACACTAACCTAATGCCCATTCTCTCCAATATACTTTAGTTTTTACAAGGTAGTGGGCTTAAGAGACTTGCCCAAGGTCACACAGCTAGGTAATTATTATGTGTCTGAGTCGAGATTTGAACTGATTGACCCTGATTCCAGGGTCGGTGCTTTATCCATTGTGCCACCTAGCTGACCCCTCCAATATACTCTTACATCAGTTGAAGAAGATAGATTCAATGTTACAATAAAAAGGGATTTCAGAGTAAAAAATATATACAGTGTCAAAATATTTTTGGAGATAGTTCTGTTTTCCAGAACTATAGCACAGCAAGGAGAATAATAAATTTTTGCATTCTGTATGACCTCAAGTTCAGGCAAGGTATATTGCTTTGAACAGCACCAGGTCTTCAATGAGAGATTTAGCATTACCAATTTCCCAGGGCTATCCATCACATATTCTTTGTGCTATACTCCAGTTCCCCTGAGACAGTGACTTTACACAGGACCCAAAAATACATGTATTGTCTCATGAAAGGTGAATTCTAAATCTCAGGAGCTAAGAATGATTGTGTTTTGGGCCAACACCCCTTCATGTATAAGTACATATTAGGTAATGTATATTAGATATACATTACCATGTAATAATATTAGAAAGGAGACTTAAGCCTGCCCTATAAAATTAATGAAACTTCTTTTTGTGGGGTGATTTTACCACCCACAGTTGAGAGATCATTTCAATTGTGTAACAACTGTGAAACAAAGAGAACGACTCTATCTCAATACAAAGTGTGGCAAAGGTTTAAAGTACAGAATATTTCCCTGTACAAGCATTCATTATAACTTTTAAGGGTAGTAAAAAAAAAAGCATTAAGTACTAGGTACTATGCAAATTTCTGGAAAGACAAAGATAACAGGAAATAAACCCTTAAGGAGCTAATTCTTATAAGAGGAATATAACATGTAAAAGCAAGCACGGGGGGGGGGGGGGGGGGGGGGGAGAAGACAGGGGAAGACTAGCAACTGGAGTCATAAGGGCAGCCTAAGACTCATTTAAATGGAGGTTCTGGGAAGAACCAGCCAATCAGAAGAAAAGCACACCTTCAGGGCAGGGGTTGCGTCTAGAGTATGAAGTTCATGGGTGTGATAAAACTTTGCCAGGGAAGAGGCTTCTGTAGCATGGGAGGGAAAGTTCACATAGTCAAAACTGCAGCCTGACAAGGAAATATATGTGCTTCTTTGAATGCATACTCTTATCTCAGGCTGTTAATCCACCCAAAAAAGTCATCAAACCTATTTAAATGGATCTGTTATCAGGTTAAACACCTAGCAACTAATGGATCTAGCATACATTTCATTTTCATCTATTGAATTATGCTGTGTGCAAGGAGGCTTATAAATAAAAAAATAAAAGGCACAGGAAACTGGAAGATAAAACCATCTACAGACTGAAAAAAGTAAGGACAAGAACCTTAATCACTGCTAATAAGCTAATAAGAACTGGCCAAAATGTTCACTATTTGCAGGAGGAAGCTTTAATAGAATCACAATACATATAAAAATCTATCCCTATTGGCTGGTGTAAAAATAAGAGGAAATTAGGATTAAAAGATAATAAAGAAAGCCATGGACTATTAATAATTAATAAGGCCAGATGATGTGCATTGACATTTCAGTTCTACTATTTATTCATCCAGTCATTTGATTTCCCTGAGACGAGGCTTCCTAATTAGTAGATCAGATGATCTCTAAGGTATATTCCAGTTCTAAATCTCTGGACCGTAAATTCTCTAGTTGAAATAATCAAGGACGTTTTCATAGAAGAGATGGCATTTAAACTAAACCATAAAACATAACAAGACTCTGAAAAAGTGAAGGCAGGGTGTGGAACTAAGGTTTCTATCATGAATGTCAACTTCTTTAAGTAAAAAATTAAGAAGCCTTCACTGGATGAATTTCTTAATACCCTCCCCTCTCAGGCCTATAGGCAATGATGAAGGAAAGCAAAGAACATATTAAAGTAATATTAATTACCACAATTGAATTTTAGCTTTAAAAAAAAGGAGCACTATGAAATCAATCAAATGCTAAGCATTTGTTAAGCAGCTGTGAAAGAACATTTTAACAGCTGAGGAAAAAATGGACTGGAGACTATTTTAATCATAGGAGAACTGGTCTACTACAAGGCTAGCTAAGCTCAAGCCCACAGAAGTGACTGTGCTTGACCACTGAGTAACCAGCCTATGAACCAGGAAGCTCCTATGTACCCAATTTAGTCAGCTTAATATTTAGGCTAAGAAATGTATGACTCTACTGATAATCACTTTAACAAACTTCATTTAATCTAGGAATTTATTATCTATGTTTATTTATTCATCTATTCATTTATTAACTAGTTATCAAAATTACCTTATCACAATGCCCTAGTGATTAATAAGGGAGTAGGAGTTACAATGAAATAGAGGAGGGAAATGGGTCAACATCCAGGCCACCTGCTATGTGACTGCCCCTACACAGTTTCTCTCTTTCAGTGCTTGTGAAGCTGCTCAGCAACATCAGGTAAATACAGAAATCTGGGCTTTAAAACAGAAGTATGCAAGCCACAATATGCCCCACCACTACTTGTATTACTCTTGAAACTGGAGTTCTAGGGAGTCATACACTTGCATACCTGTGAGTAATGAATAACCTAATCCAAGGCAACTGTAGCACACTAGGTAGAGTATTAGCATGTAGTCAGGAAGACTTAAGTTCAAATTCAGCCTCAGACACTTATGTGTTGGCTGACCCTGGAAAACCTCCTTTTGGCTTTCCTATTGACCAGTTTCCTCAACCACTAAAAAAAAAAAAAAAATGGAGATAATAATAGCATCTACACCTCACTGGATTATTGTGCAAATAAATAATAACTATATCATTGTTGTGAGAATAAATAATAATTACAGCACTTGAGATACAGCAGGGTGGGCATTTCATAAATGCTGGTATCTATCCCTCCTCCATCTCAGGGTATGTCTTGGCAAGATAAAGGGTCACCTTTCTTCATAGTACACATGAATGAGGAAACAGAGGTGGCAGGAATCTAACATGGGATAAGGAGAGAAGAGAATGTGCCCAGTCAATGACTCTGATTTTTTTTCTGTGAATGATGTAGCAAAGATCTCAGCAGAGGGGGGAAGAAGAAAAAAGAAAGTAATGGAAAGTTTGAAGAGAGATGAAAAGATTTAGAAAAGTCACTGTGGTCAGTAAGATAATGAGTCAATTAGGGAGGTGTTAAAGGACTACCTAGCACCAGAGACCTCAAATGAGATCTTGTAACAGTTAGGAATGAATCCAATCAGCACAGCTTTTTAATTTTACCCAGCTAAATGGGTAGGAGTGAAGGCAAAGGATGATGGGTATAATCCAAGGCCAAGGTTTGGCAGGACAATAAGAATGAAAATAAAAGGGGCAAGATATATTTGTGAATTACTTTTAGTAGATTATCTGGCACATAATATGTACTGTGTAAATGCTGGCTATTATTATAATCATCACCATGACAGTTGCTGGTATTGTTGCTACTGTCACTATTGTGTTGTAGTTATTACTTATGTTATTGTTGCTGTCATTATAATAGTTATTATTATTATTGTTGTTGTTATTACTCTTGTTGTTCTTGCTGTTATTACTTGAAAAAAGAGAACTAGTTCACCAAGGGGCTGAGATAAGGAGAAGGGGAGAGTCTAACCAGTCAAGAACTACTGACCTGGTTAAGAATTAGGGAGGTGAGACATGTAAGGTCCCAGTAAAAGATAAAGAACAGAATTTGGTGGCATTAAAGTGAAATGACAACAGACTGTCATCAGTTAAGTTCATGAACATGAAAGCAGTGTGGTAAGTAATGGTAAATTCAAGCTGGAGTGGAGGGGAGGAATAAGTCAAGGGAAATAATTAAGGAATTAGAAGTTTAGGAAGTTTGGAAGAAGGTCAGTATGTTATGTCCCAGTGTGGAGGAATTGGAATGGAGAGATTGCCTGAGGTTTCCTGGAGATCAGAAAGTTAACAACTACCAGAATTTTGATTGGGTGGTAGATAGATGGACTTAGTAAACCACAAATGAACATTAGGTAGTGAGTAGTGGTACAAAGGGAATCTGGACACGGATATGGGGAGCAAGACATACTCCAAGTCCAATGATTTGGGAGGAGAGGAATAAATGTATAAACAATGCTGAAAAGGGCAGCCAGGGAGACTGTGTCATCATAAAAGTCTCAAAACTCCCCAAAAGCTAAAAGAAGAGTGAGAAAAAAATCTCATATTATATTCTCATTATAATAATAGAAAAGTAGATTATTTATGTCAAGCCAACATCTAACACTGTTGCACCTAACAGGCAAGGTGTCCTATTCTATAAGACCAAATACCACTCCTAATTCTATTTAGCTACTTGAAAATTTAAAATATCAATAATTAAAAGCAAACTAATGAATGAACATGAGTTTATTATATACAATAAAAATTTAAGTGATATTTATTCAAAAAATAGTCTATTTCAAAACTGGAAATCACCTAAAGACCATCAGAACAATCTTTTGTGTTGGAAGGAAAGCATTTTTATTTAAGCCAGTCCCTCTAATAAATCTGGTGAAGCCTAAGGACACAATCCTGGAATAATGGTTGACTGCTTACATTTATAAGTGAAGGAAATATTCCATTACACTTAGAGATTATTAAAAATAAAGACATAGTTTGTTGCCCCATCCAAGTTTGTAGATCCCTTTACAAGCCCTTGAGGATTCAAGGGCTAAGAATTACTCGATGGAATGCCTAAATAATCCAATGATTTCTTTATAGTAGACTATAAAACAAGCTCAGCCATTTGTTGTATGTGTGTTACTGGGCCAAGCATGACACACTTAGTCATGAAAAAGTATATTCTTACCTTTATTTTTTAATCTGTCTTCCTCCCCTACCAAGGTTGCCATCGCATATAACAAGGAAAAATGCAACTGTCTAAAAGAAGGCTTACATTATCTGTCTCAACATTTTTGGTGGCAGAAAAATACAACCATATTTCTGGCTCCAGAAAGTCTCATTAAGGAAATGAAAGTCACTAGAAATATTTACAGGTTTTAATTATAAATAACCTTGCATTCTTTGAGTCTATAAATATTTACTGGGGAGGGATATGGAGCAATCAATAAGACAATCTAGGTTCTAGTCCCTCCTTCAACACATACTGAGTATGAGATTCTAAACAAAGGCAACAGTCTAATAAAAGATTACGGTGCTAGTCTGGGTGCAAAAATTTCTCACCCAAGACTTAACTACAGCAATGAAAGTATTTTTCTTGGTTTTTATACTAAAAATTTGTCAGAGAATTAATCAAACTTAAGCAAATTTGAATGGATATATAAATAACATTTCCTATGTACAGCTAATTAAATACAAACTATTGGGCAAGGCTAAAAAATGGGTAAGAGTTTATTTTCCTGCTCTTATTAATTCAAATTCTTCTCTCTTAAAAAAATTCCTTATTTTATTCAATAGAATCTTCCTGTAGCTTCTCCAGGTGACTTGACTTTCCAATCAGTAAAGGACTTGATCATGTAGCTTGCACAAACTCTAACCAATGGTATGTGACACACCCCTAATTATGAATTGCAGCTACATCATCCAACTTTTAGAAAATACTATTTCTTGAAAAGAAAAATTAAAGGAGTTATTATATTACTTTTACTAGAAATATTTACAAAGAATTAAAGAAAAAAGTTTAAGAGGTAGATGACATTTAACTTGGTATGTCAAAAACTGATTTTAAAAGAATTTAAATAATCCATCTTTTACCATGGTCAGAAAGTTAGCTCATAACATTCTGAAAGGGAAACATAATAACCTCTTCCACCAGGCACTCCCCAAAACAACAGGTCTTGGAAAAGGGGAGCAAAAAATGGGTATAATAACTATATTGGGGTAGGAGCTTTCTGTTATTAATATAAGTTCAAATTTCACCATTCAAAAGTAATTTGTCTCTAAAAGAACAGGATTCTCAACTACCATCAGAACTGGCACTTTTAGAAAGGCGACTAGACAAAACAGGAAACATTCTCCCACAGCCACTCTAAAGATTGAATAACACAAAAAAAAAAATGATGGGAAAATCTATGGGGAAACCACAGTGGATCATTTTGCCATCCAAAGTCAGTCCTTAGAAGACAGTTAAAAGCCTGCTGATAGTGGGGAGAAGCTATATAGGTGAGAAGGCCCAGCAAAAACTTCTAAAGCTCAAGCTAAACTAGGACCTGTGTCCATGTAGCAAAGCAGGGACAAAGATTTGTGACTTCAGCTCAAAGACCAGTGCTAAGACCATAGCTAAGTTCAGAGGGAAAATAGCTCAAGTCAAAAGGGTGACATGAGATGATTCTGTCTTAAATTAGATCACTGTGACCCCAAATTCTATTCAAAAATCTACAAAGCAGAGAGGGATGGCAGCAATCAAAACAATGCTGTACTTAGATTACTAAGGATTACTTAGATATGGTGAAAGAATACAATTCTTACTGCTACCTGTGGGCTGAGTTGTCCCTTAAACCCTTGAAGAATACAGTATTCAATATGACTCTAGACAAAAAAGATGAGGATTAAACAAGATTGCAACATTCCCTCAAAAACAGAGACTAGACCTAAGTCAAAGTAACAACTCAGGAAGTAAAGATGGAAGATTGAGTCAAAAAAAAAAATTCCCTGAGGGGTGGGTATCCCCCCCAACAGCTGTATGACCTGGGGCAAGTCACTTAACCCCATTGGATTGCAAACACACACACAAAAAAAACAGTAATCATGGAAAAACATTCCATGGTTAAAGCAATATTTTAGAGCCAGACAATAAAAAAAACCTAAGAAACAAACTCCATAATATATCTTAAAAAAGCCTAAACTAAAAACATAGCTCGGCAAAAAGGTTCCCTAGAATTCCTGAGGAAAAAATGTTTTTTAAAAATGTTACAGGGGCAGCTAGGTGGCACAGTGGATAGAGCACCCGCCCTGGAATCAGGAGTACCTAGGTTCAAATACCATCTCAGACACTTAATAATTACCTAGCTGTGTGGCCTTGGGCAAACCACCTAACACCATTAGCCTTGCAAAAAAAAACTAAAAAAAAAAAAATGTTACAAATTAAATGAATGTTCTGAAAACTGGAAATGAGTTCTAGAGCAACATTCTTAACGTTTTCTGTATTGTGGAAATCTTAATATGGTGAAATTTAAGGACTCCTTAGAATGATGTTTATGAACATGTAAAATACATGGGTTAATAGACATAAAACTCATTCAAATAGTCGGTTCTACTTTAACATGAGCTTGCAATCCCCCAAAACACCATAATCATCATAATTTGGCAGTTATGTGGCTCAGTGCATAGAGACTACAGGCCAAAGGATTCACTCTGACTGAGATCAAAAGCAGCAGTGGACACTTACTAATTGTATGACTCCAGGAAACATCATTTAAGCAAAACCCAGTTTCCTCATCTGTCAAAAGAGCTAGAGAAGGAAATGAAAAGTCATTCCATGTTTTTTCCAGGAATATCCTATTGAGAGCATTACATTTTGATTTTGCTCAAAAGATTGACTGATAGGGGAAGTTAGGTAGCTCAATGGATAGAGCACTGGAGTCAGGAGTACCTGGGTTCAAATTCAGCTACGACACTTAATAATTACCTAGCTGTGTGGCCTTGGGCAAACTTAACCGCCTTACAAAAACCCAAAAAAACAAAATTTAGTTTGACGTTTTCTCCTTCATTTTCAAAGAAGATTATGATATCATGGAAATATCTTCCCATGTAAGTGAACTGGATTTGAGTCTCACTTTCTCCTCCAGAGTCATCTGGGTCCAATGACCAGATATGAATCAGGATGACTGGAAATGGCCCTGGATTTAAAGCAATAAATTTTAAGTGAATTGTCCAAGGGCACACTGAAGCTAGATTTGAACTCAAGTCCTATTAATTTCAGAATACTACCCACGCAGTCATCCAGCTGCCTTAAAATTAAAAAAAAAATTTGTAAAACTGACTACATATATCTAAATATGACTAAACATCTACAGATCTCCTGAAATCTATACACAGGTTACAGTAAAGAACTCCTGCCCAAGAATTAAAAACAGTGAAGAAGTATTAACAGCTTAATACAAGAGATATAAAACCTTATCCAAGTAATGTACTTGTTGCAGAATGAACCAGAAAAAAATTAGTGACTGAATGAGACAACAGGAAATTAAAGTTAGTAATTACAAAAGAAAAAATAATTTTGGTCACAATAAATTAAAAAGCTTCTGCATACCCAAAATTAACAAAAAAATAAGGAATGTATCCCTTACTTCTTAGATAAAAACTTTGTAGCTAAAATATATAAATTATATGAATAATGTATGTCAAAAAGATCAAAAGATACATATATATCTGTGGACCACATACAAAAGGCAATTTTCAATAGGCAAGTGCTTGAGAGAAAGGAGCAAAAGGATCTTAAAATTGTAAAGTAGGCAGTGGACAGAGCACCAGCCCTGGAGTCAGGAGTACCTGAGTTCAAATCCGGCCTCAGACACTTAATAATTAGCTAGCTATGTGGCCTTGGGCAAGCCACTTAACCCCATTTGTCTTGCAAAAAAAATACCTTAAAAAATTGTAAAGTAAAAATATTATGAAAAAATGCTGAAAATCACTAAAAATTAGTGTGATAAATATCAAAATAACTAAGGTTTTATCTCCCATGCAATAAATTGGCAAGGATTACAAAGATGGGAATGGTCAATGCTGCTGTATTTTAATGAAGATAAGAACTGTAATGCACTGATTGTGAAAATGTAAACCACAAGAATTTTTGGAAAACATAAAATTTAAGTTATTAAAGTGCTCAAATCATTGGAAGAGATTCCACTCCTAGGCATATACCCCCAAGAAAGACAAGGATAAGAAGATCTCAATAACAAATAAAAATTGATAGCAACATTTTTTCTACTTAATAGTAAAGAACTGGAAAGTACATGCCACTCAATTGTGAAATAGCTAAAACGAATTATGGTAAATGAATGTAATGGAATATTGCTGAGTTATAAAAAAAGACATGATGAATACAAAGGATGATGGAAACACTCATGGGAACTAATGCAGAGGGAACTTAACAGTCAAGAAAACAAAATACTGACACAACATGCAAATGAAAAAATAACCAAGAACATGAAACAATTAAAGTAAATGTTACATAGATGGCGACAAGAGGATCCTGTCTTAGGTGCTCTCTCATAAAACTTCTAAACTAAGGACTCTTAACTAAATTTTCAAGAGACAGAACCCACGAAGGGACCCAGTGAGGCAGTTCTCCTACTCAAGGTAACCTGGAAAAGAACAGAAAGGCTCTGTTGGAGGGGCCTGTGGCCCACCAGAGCAAAAGAACTTCAGCCTCCCGGAGGCAGCCCCAGTGCGCTGGAAGCCACGGCTCACAGCAGCAGGAGAGTCTCCTGAACTATGCCGGGGCACAAATTGGGGGAACTGTGGGGGTCTTCTGCCAGAGTAAGCCAGGTGGATGCTGAGCCTAAAGGGTGGTATGAGGACTCAGGGCCTCTTGGCCCCAGGACCAGGGATCTGTCTGCTGTGCCACTCAGCTACCCTACAGCAGAGTCATAGTGAAAGGAGAGAGAAAATATAGTACATGGTAGTGGAGAAATAAGAAAGGAGGGAGTTGCAAGCAGCAATGGAAACAGTGGAAAAATATGGAAGTAACTTTTGTGATGGACTTATAAAGAATGTGATCCATCCGTGACAGAGTTGTTGGTGTTGGAACAAAGACTAAAGCACATTTTTTATTATTATTATTTGGGGGGGGGGGGGGTGCAGGGCAAATGGGGCTGGGTGGCCTGCCTGGGGCCACATAGCAGGGAGATTGTTGGGTGTCTGAAGCCAGATTTGGACCTGGGTGCTCCTGGCTCAAGGGCCAGTGCTCTGTCTGCCACCTGGCCACCCCTACTACTATTACTATTTTATTATATTTTGGGTCTTTTTTATTCTTTTTTTGGTTTTTGCAGGGCAGTGGGGTTGGGGTGGCTTGCATATCACACAGCTGGGTGATTGTTGGATGTAAGGGGCCAGATATGGGCTCAGGTGCTCCTGGATCCAGGGCTCGTTCTCCGTCCACTGTGCCACCTGGCCATACCTACAATTATTACTGTTATTTTTTGATTTTAATTTTTTTCTCTCCCCTTTACTTTATTGCTCAAGTGACTATAATTTTTTGGGGGGAGGGGGTATTTTGTTTACTCTTAAACAATAATATTAATGTATAAAAAACATTATTTATATAAAATGAGAATATTAAATAAAGAAAAAAAGAATAAGCACAAAAAAACAAAAAAAAAGAAAGTAAATGTTACAAAATTACAAAGCACATTCATGGAACCAAAGAAGGGATATGAAAAGGCACCACTTCCCTAATCTTTTCCAGAGGTAGGAGATCTAGAGGAATGGCACATACTCTATAATTTCAAACTTTTTTTTAAAAAAAAATTTAGAGAACATAATAATTCTTTATTCAAACAAATTCCATTAAATATTAATACTAAATGCAACATTAAAAATAAGGTTTTTTAAATTACAACAAAATTAGCAGCTTAAAAAGTAATATATTCTTGGGGTGGCTAGGTGGCATAGTAGATAAAGCACCGGCCCTGGAGTCAGGAGTACCTGGGTTGAAATGCGGTCTCAGACACTTAATAATTACCTACCTAGCTGTGTGGCCTTGGGCAAGCCACTTAACCCCATTTGCCTTGCAAAAACCTAAAAAAAAAAAAAGGTAATATATTCTTCACAGCTTTTGTGCACAATGTTTTCAACTGCTTTAGAAAAAAAAATTAAGTTAAGAAAAATTTAAGTTTTACTATGTTTTACAGAAAAGGTTTTTTTGGGGTTTTTTTTTTTTGGTTTTTGCAAGGCAAATGGGGTTAAGTGGCTTGCCCAAGGCCACACAGCTAGGTAATTATTAAGTGTCTGAGACCAGATTTGAACCCAGGTACTCCTGACTCCAGGGCCAGTGCTTTATCCCCTATGCCACCTAGCTGCCCCCAGAAAAGTTTTGAAACACGAAAGCAAGCAGAAATAAATGCAGCACAACAATCCTGGAAGTAAACTATAATCAAAAACCAAAATTTCACCCACTCCCAAGTGGCTGAGGAGTCTTTCTCATCCTTTTAAATTTTTCACTTTACTCATTTTTCTTATCACTTCTACCTTATTCTTTTTAATGTTCAATGAAAGCATTTTAAGAGCTGTGACAAAAAAAAATAAAGCTAATATGACTTGGAGCAGGGTTGGAGAACCTCTTACAGGTTAAAGCAACCTTAAAACTTAAAATTCAATAAATCTAGTTAATTTTTCCAAATTGCCCTTTGCAGAAAAATGTTTCTCCCTAACGGTGACCTCAAGGAATATTTTAATTTTGAATTGCCCTTGTTCCCATGGTTGTACTCAGTTCTTTTTGTTTTTTTACTATTCTGAGGCACATGCTGGAGCTATCCTGAGCAAGAGAATACCAGTCATCTCATAAATGAAACCGCAAAAAAAGAAAAAAATTGCAAAGTAAATTTGAGTGGAACCAGGAGAAATATGTCCACAATAATTGCAATGATAATGAATTAGTAACTGATCAATACAATGTCCCATGACAATTTCAAAGAACTCATGATGAAAAAACCAATTAATTCTTACTGCATGTTGAAGCTTATTTACTGTTGCTTTATTTGTTTTGCTTTTTTTTAACAACATGGCTAATGTGGAAATGTTTCTTTTCAGTGAGTGAGGAGCGAGTGGAGATAAGGATAGATTTAGAATTGAATAAAATGTTAAATTCATTTTCAAGATAGAATATGAAAAATGGAAATTCCCAAGAAGGAACATAACTTCCAAAATCCAGAGATTCCATGTCAAAGACAAAAATTCTACAAGTCTGAGAAGTTCAAAACCCCAAGAGCCATACTCAAGATAACACAATACTTGGCAGCTACTATTCCTAAAGAGAGGAGAGTGTGTAATACAATATTACAGAAGGCTAAAGTTAAATAAGATTACAACCAAGAATATCTTATACTAAAAAAAATGAGTACAAATCCATAGAGAGAAAATGATCTTGCAATGAAAAGTCAAATTTTTTCAAATATTAAAGTTATAATACAAATATTCAAAGTAAATGTTAAGTTAAATATCTTTGAGAAACAGAGCAAGATTCAAGTTTTAAATGTTTACAAACCAATGAAGGTAAAAGAAGTCAAGTTAAGTCAACAAGTCTTTTTATTAAATGCTTACTTAGTGCCAGATTATAAAGTATATAGACAAAGGCAAAACCAGTTCCTATTCTCAAGCAACTCAGAAAAGAAATAAGCAACTATCAGTCTTTAGTATTAGAAGTACCAGGACCTCAGAGAGATTCTTGCAGAAGATTAGATTTGAAACAAAATAGTAAAGCCAGGAAGCAGAGATGAGGAGGGAGAACATTTCAAGCATGGGAGACAGTCAAAAGGCTTTATAAACTCTGCAGATGAAATGCCTTATATAAGTAGCAGCAAGGAGGCCAGTATTACCATACAGTAGAATATGTAAAGTCTAAGAAGACTTAAAAGGTGGATATAAGTTTAGGATGGTTTGGAAGATTAAAATATCTATATATAGATGATTTATATTTGAGAATATAAATGGAAGAAACAGGGAAACAAAACTAGATGGTAACATGATCAGATCTATACATTAGATAGACTATTTTGAGACTTGAGTGAGAAAGAGAATAACATGGAATACAGCAAATAGATGGTCAGTAGAGACGTCTGGCCAAGATGGTGTAGCAGGTCCGGTACTAAGGTCTCCTGATCTTCCCTCATAAACAAGATGAGACAAACCTCTTCATGGAAGTCCTATCAACAAAACCCAGAAAGAGAAGCGAGCAAAACAACAGGGACCTCAAGGTCTGTCCTCCAGGACTGGGGTGTGGGGAATGCAGAGTGCCAACAGCCAGCAGGGGAACAACCAGAGCCGGACTAATCTAAGATCAGGCCCCGGGCTTTTTGCTTTGGGAAGCATTTCACTGAAGGAAACCACTTAGCTCCCAGTAACAACTGGAGGCATGGCCAAGGGACTAGAGGTCTGGGACTTACATGAAGGGCTGGAGGGGAGGTTCCAGCTTATCACCCTCTACTGGCCAGGAGGAGATAGTACAGTCAGTGAGAAAAGCCTCCAACACGCCCTTATGGGCCTGCTGGAGGTGCTACACAAGTGAGTAAAGCCTCTAGGGATCTCAATACCAAAGCTCTGTGAACCAAGTCCACCCAACACAAGATCTTAGGAAAATGAAGAAAGGCTGGCAGAAAGGGGAGACCATAGAAAACTTTCTAGAAGGAAAAGACCCTAATTCAGAGAGACGTAGAAGCCCTAAGGAGAATATGATTTGCTCTCCAGCACAGAAAGATTTCCTTGAAAGAAATCAGTAAGGAGTTTAAAAATCAATTGGTAAATTTGGGAAAAGAAACCCAAGAGAAAATTAACACCTTGGGGAGGTTAGGTGGTACAGTAGATAGAGCACAGGCAGGGGAGTCAGGAATACCTGAGATCAAATGCGGCCTCAGAAACTTAATAATTACCTAGCTGTAATGGCCTTGGGCAAGCCACTTAACCCCATTGCCTTACAAAAACAAAACAAAACAAAATTAACACCTTGCAACAAGAAAAAAAATCCTTGGAAAATACAATTGGAATGCAGGGTTGGTTCAATATTAGGAAAACTGTCAGTATAATTAATTATATCAATAACAAACCTATTAGAAATCATGATATTTCAATAGATGCTGAGAAAGATTTTGACAAAATACAGCACCCTTTCCTACTAAAAACACTGAAGAGCATAGGAATAAATGGATTGTTCCTTAGAATAATAAACAGTATCTATCTGAAACCATCAACAAGCATTATATGCAATGGGAATAGACTTCAGGCATTCCCAATAGGATCAGGGCAAGGATGCCTACTATCACCACTACTATTCAATATCATATTAGAAATCTTAGCTTCAGCAATAAGAGAAGAAAAAGAAATCAAACAAATTAGAATAGGGAAGGAAAAGACAAAACTCTGACTCTTTGCAGATGACATGATGGTATACCCAGAGAATCCCAAAAGTTCATCTAAAAAACTGCTAGAAATAATTAGCAACTTTAACAAAGTCACAGGATATAAAATAAACCCTCACAAATCCTCAACATTTCTATATATGACTAGCAAGATGCAGCAGAAAGAATTAGAAAGAGAAATCCCATTCAAAGTAACCTCAAGACAACATAAAATACCTGAGTCTACCTTTCAAGGTAGACTCAGAAACTTTTTGAAAACAATTATAAAACACTTCACACAATAATAAAAGCAGATATAATAAAAGACAATTCTATCAAAATTAAACTATTTTTTTACTGTCCTACCAATCAAAATTCCAAAAAATTACTTCAATGAGGGAAAATTTTTAAAGTAAATCATATGGAGAAATAAAAAGTCTAGAATCTCCAGGGATTTAATGAAAAAAAAAGTGTAAAAGAAGGTAGCTTGGCTCTATAAGATCTAAAATTATACTACAAAGCATCAGTCATCAAAACTGTCTGGTACTGGCTAAGAAATAGAGTGGTGGACCAGTGGAAGAGACTAGGTGCAGTTGCAGAAAATGATTATAGTAATCTGCTATTTGATAAACCCAAAGAGTCCAGCTATTAGGATAAAAACTCTCTCTTCAATAAAAATGACTGGGAAAATTGGTAGTATGGAAGAAACTTAGATTAGACTAACACCTCATACCCTATACCAAGATAAGATCGAAACGGATACAGAATTTAGACATAAAAAACAATACTATAAGCAAACTGGAAGATCAAGGAGTAGTTCACCTGTCAGATCTATAGAAAGGAAAGCAAGTTTATGACTAAGGAAGAGATGGAGAGCATCACTAAAAACAAACTAGATGATTTTAATTACATTAAATTAAAAGGCTTTTGCAGATAAAACCACTGTAACCAAGATCAAAAGAAATTTAGTAAATTGGGAAACCATTTTTAGGATTAGTATTTCTGACAAAGGACTAATCTCTAAAATATACAGAGAATTGAGTCAAATTTTTTTTTGCAATGGGGTTAAGTGGCTTACCCAAGGCTACAGCTAGGTAATTGCTAAGTGTCTGAGGCCAGATTTGAACTCAGGCACTCCTGACTCCAGGGCTGGTGTGCTCTATCCACTGTGCAACCTAGACGCCCCAAGTCAAATTTAAAAAAAAAACCCAAAAAAACCCAAGTCATTCCCCAATAGACAAATGGTCAAAAGATATGAAAAGGCAATTTATGGATGAGGAAATCAATGCAATCCATAATCATATGAAAAATTGCTTTAAATCACGAATTATTAGAGCAATGCAAATTAAAACATCTCTTTGGTACCACCTCACACCTCTCAGATTGGCCAATATGACCAGAAAGGACAATGATCAATGTTGGCAAGGAAGTGGAAAATCTGAGACACTAATACATTGTGATGGCAAAGAAATGGAAACTGAGGGAAAGTCAATTGGGGAATGACTTAACAAACTGTGGTATATGTATGTAATGGAACACTTATTCTAATAGAAACCAGGAGAGATGGGAAGGATTTGCATGAACTCATGCTGAGCAAGATGAGCAGAACCAGAAGAACATTGTAGTGTGGCCGTGGGCAAGCCACTTAACCCCATTTGCCTTACAAAAACCTAACAAAAAAAAAAAAAAAAAGAACATTGTACACCCCAACAACATGAGAGTAAAGATCAACCTTAATGGACTTGCTCATACCAACAGGGCAGCAAGCCGGCACAATTTTGAGTTGTCTGTGATGGAGAATGCCATCTATATCATAGGAAATAATTGTGGAATTTGAACAAGGACCAAGGACTATTACCTTTAATTTCAAAAAAAAATGTTGTCTTACAATTCTGCTCTATCTCATACTATGTTTCTTCCTTAGGATATAATTTCTCAATTACCTAGCTGTGTGGCCTTGGGCAAGCCATTTAACCCTATCTGCCTTAAAAAAAACCTAAAAAAAAAAAGGATTTGATTTCTCTCCTCAACTTCCATACTATGGGAATGATGTAAAGACTAGCAAACTATGGCTGGGAGATTATTGGGTTTACGGGTGCTCGTGGCTCCAGGGCTGGTGCTTCGTCCATTGCACCACCTGGCCATACCTACAATTATTACTATTATTTTTTTATTTTAATTTTTTTTCTCTCCCCTTTACTTTTTCCGCCCAAGCAAGTCTATCTATATTCATGGGGGGAGGGGTATTTTGTTTACTTGTAAACAAGAATATTTTATTAATGTAAAAAAATTTGTACAAAATGAGAATAAAAAATAAATTAAAAAAAAGATATCTTAGATTTTAAAGGTTATGCCTTAACCCCCCCCCAAAAAAAGAATAGCAAACTGCCTGGGGGGGCTAAGATTATGGGGAAAAATGTAAAACTCAAAATAAATAAAACCTTTCTAAAATTTGAAAAAAAAAGTTATTACAAAATTCCAGGCATAGAGGGATGTAAGAATTCCAGGATGAAACCTGCAAGTCTTCTGTAGTTGGGAGATAGGATGTAACCTTAAAAACAGTGAACTTGGGGGAAGCTAGGTGGCATAGTGGATAAAGCACCAGCCCTGGAGTCAGGAGTACCTGGGTTCAAATCCGGTCTCAGACACTTAATAATTACCTAGCTGTGTGGCCCTGGGCAGCCACTTAACCCCGTTTGCCTTAAAAACAAAAAACAAAAAAACCAGTGAATTTAAGAGGAAAAAAATTTGGGAAAGAAGCTAATGAGTTTAATTTTAGACATGCTGAGTATAGGATGTCTAAGGGACATTCAGTTTGAGATATCCCAAAAGCACTTGGAAATAAAAGACTGAAAATCAGGAGAAAGACTGGATCTGGATTAATAGATTGAAACAAACAGTTGAATCCATGTCAACTAACAATCACTGAACTTTAAATAGAACAGAAGAAGAAAAAAATGGCACAGGTCAAAACCCTATTAGAAATCTCTATTTAAGGGGCGGCTAGGTGGCATAGTGGATAGAGCACCGGCCTTGGAGTCAGGAGTACCTGGGTTCAAATCTGGTCTCTTACACTTAATAATTACCTAGCTGTGTGGCGTTGGGCAAGCCACTTAACCCCATTTGCCTTGCAAAAAAAAAAACACCTAAAAAATATCACTATGTACTATTCTTATAAATATCTCAGCTAATCCTCAAAAATCCTCCTCAGTTTTTAAAATTAAATGACAACTGAAACTAGGAAATTGTTTTTAAAAAAAATAAACCAGGGACATCTAGGTGGCACAGGGATAGAATACCAGCCCTGGAGTCAGAAGGACCCAAGTTCAAATCTGAACTCAAAAACATGCCTAATACTTACTAAGCTATGTAACTTTGGGGCAAGTCACGTAATCCTATTGCCTTGCAAAAAAAACAACAAAAACAATACATATATGTAAAATACCTAGAATAAAAGCAGAACAAGAAACTTTAATCTAATCTCAGGAAAAAAGTTGAACAAGCCATTAATGAATTCCCAACTATGAAACATACTATCCAACTCAGGGCAAAGTGGGGACCAACTCAGAGTAAAGACAGATATATTTGGGGGGGGGGGGAGGAAAAATGGGACAGCTAGGCAATTCAGTGAATAAAAGACCTGAGTTCAAATGTAGTCTCAGAGAATTACTAGCTATTAGACCCTGTATTTGTTACTTATTCTGTTTGTCACAGGTTCCTCATCTGTAAAATGAGCAAGAACAAGAAATGGCAAACCACTCTAGTATCTTTGCCCAGAAAACCTCAAATGGAGTCACAAAGGGTCAGGCACAACTAAACAACCTCAACAACCATATTCTGGGGCAGTTAGATAGTACAGTATGAAAAGTGCCTATCCTGTACACTAAAAAGATCTAAACTCAAATACTAGATGACCTCTGGCAAATCACTTAACTGTTTGCCTCAGTTTTGTCCACCCCTAAAATGAATTACTGAAGAAAATAGAAAACCATTCTAGTACTTTTGCTAAGCAAACTCCATATGAATTCATGACAAATCTGATAGGACTGAAAACAACTGAAGGATAAATAAAAACATGGGCGATAAAGGAATTTGGTTTGACTAGCCATACTACAATGTTCTTGTTTTTCTTTCTTTTTTAATGAGGGAAAGAGGATAAGAATAAAAGGTAGGTTTTTTTGTTCAGAGAAAATTTTCACTTAATTTTTTAAAAAACTGAAAATTACAAATAAGCAGTAGTGCTTTGAAATGTACAGTTTGAATCTAGAAAATTAAGCTGTACATAGAGATTTCAGGTTTAAGTACAATCTTTTCCTGTTCCACTATGTATATAGAAATATTTATTTTATCTGGTACTTCTTAAATTGAAAATAAGGATTCAAAAAATGATGGGTTTTTTGAGATACTCTTGAAGATGATAACCAACTGTCATGAATAGTTTAGATGTTCAAGTATGCAAAAATAGGAGAATGGAGCAAAGAACATTTAAAGACTCACTTTGCTTAAGGGATCTAGGATCCTCTAACTTCTTGGGCACCACAGCAGACATTTTGTGACATTATTACCATCTCAAAATAACTTCCATAAAGTTCTTACCTGATATGTGTTGCAGGAAGAGATTCATATTGGCGTGACAAAAATAATTCTCTATGTTTCAACTGATGTTTTTGTTTATCTGTCAGATCAGCATCTATTGAAGTTTCAGATTCTTCTTCAATCTCTTCTGCAAAAGTATGAGAAAGACATCAATAGACAGGACTATGACATTAAATTTCTCTGCAAATCATCAACTTAAATTTCTAAATAGTTTCAGAATTTTTAAAAATTATAATTTTAGAAGCCCCGCAGTGTGGAGCCAGAGCCACAGCCACAGCTGGAGCCGGAGCTCCAGTGGCCTGGAGCAGAGCCAGAGCCCAGTCTATCTTGGCCAGTCAGGGTGCCAGGGAGTAGCACAGTGGCCTCTGAGGCACCATGAACAGTAGAGTCTGGTAGTCAGCAGCAGCAGCAGCAACATCAGCAACAGGCTCTCAGGCCAAGCCAGACCAGCTCGAACCTAGACTCGGGGCCAACAAGGCTGGGGTGGAGCAGAAGTGATCAGGTTCCAGGACCTCTGCCTGGCCTTGGCCTGTGTGTGTGTGTGTGTGTGTGGGGGGGGGGGGGGGGGGGGGGGGGGGGGGGGGAGGGTCTTTGAGCTGTCTCTGGGCCTGGGCCTGGCCCCGGCAGCTCAGGGTCATGAATATTGTCCTCGCCTCTGGCTATAGAGGAGGAGGAGGAGGTCATGGTGGAGGGGGAGGCTCAAGCTTTCCACAACAGTGAAGCTGGACCACGACTCTGGGAAAGTGACCATGGTGAGAACAACCCTGGGGCTGGGGCCTGAGCACTCCCAGGAGGTGGCCTACATTGACATCAAGGTGATCAGCAATGGTTCCTTTGGTGTCATCTATCAGGCCTGCCTGGCAGAGATGGGGGAGCTGGTGGCCATCAAGACAGTGCTGCAGGATAAGAGATTCAAGAACTAGGAGCAGCAGATCATGAGGAAGCTGGACCATTGCAACATTGCACAACTGCTATTTCTTCTATTCCAGTAGAGAAAAGGACGAGCTCTACTTGAATCTCGTGCTGGACTTTTTGCCTGGCACGGCATTTCACCAAGGCCAAGTTGACCATCCCCTTCATCTACATCAAGGTGTACATGTAACAGCTTTTCCAGAGCTTGGCCTACACATACACACGCATGGCATGTGCCACAGAGATTTCAAAGCCCAGAACCTCCTGGTGGACCCAGACATGCCATCCTCAAGCTGTGACTTTGGCAATGCTAAGCAGCTGGTTCGGAGAAAGCCCAACATCTCCTACATCTGCTCAAGGTACTACCGAGTCCCTGAGCTCATCTTCAGAGCCACCAACTACACCTTGTCCATCGAGGTGTGGTCTGCAGGTTGTGGCCTTGCCGAGCTCTTCCTCAGCCAACCCATCTTTCCTGGGCACAATGGGGTGGACCAAATGTTAGAAATTTTCAAAGTGTTGGAGACACCAATATGAGAGCAAATCCAGGAGATGAACCCAAATTACGAGTTTAAATTCCCCCAGATTAAGGCCCATCCGTGAACAAAGGTCTTCAAGTCATGGATCCCACCAGAGGCATCTCACTTTGCTCCCATCTATTGGGGTATACCCCTGACACCAGGCTGTCTCCTTTGGAGGCCTGTGTCCACAGCTTCTTTGATGACCTCCAGTTCCCCAACAGCTGGCAGCTGCCCCCCCCTTCAACTTTAGCCTGGGTGAACTCTATATCAAACTGAATCTAAATGGTATCCTCATCCCTTCCCACCTGAGGAACCCAGTCAGTCTCTGTCTCCTGCCCCTCATCCTCACATGTTTTAAGGGAGACCCAGGAGTGGCCAGGCCAGGAACCTTCCACATCTGTCGCCATCTCCTCCTGAGGGCCTCAAGGACACCCATCCCACTTTCCATCCTGGAAGCCCTGGGGTGGAGGCTGGGGTCCTCAAGCCTGCCTTCTCTCCATTCCTGGCTGGGTTCACTTTTTTAGTTGGAGGCAAGGAAAGGGGAAAACACAGCTGAGGCTCAGGCCCCTCCTATCTCATAGAGGCCAGAGCCTGCTAGAGCCCTCTCCCCTATGTTCCTCCCCTCTACCCCCCCCCCCCACGGAGCTGGCTGGCATAGCTAGCCTTTTAACAGAGGATCTTAACTGGGTACTGGTATGTAGAGAGAAGGAAGAGGCTCTGAGCTTCTCCTCTGGTGTTTGAGCCCCATCCCCCCCAACCCTGCCTTGGTCCCTTCCCTACCACTGCCCATTTGTCCCTTGTAAATAGGACCAGGCCCTGCCTCAGACCCTTCTTTCTTCCCGACCCCTTCCCTTCTCTTCCCTCCCTTCCCCCAATACATTATTATAAAAATTATAATTCTGCCCCTTTCTCCAGTCCCTCCCCAATCCATGGGACAGCAAGCAATATAAACTTTGCATGTAAAGTACTGTTTCAAAACATATTCCTATATTAGCAATGCTACAAAAAAAAAAATCAAAAACTAAAAAATTTTCAAAAGCATTCTACATTTAATTTCATAATTTTCTTCATTTCTCTGGTCCTCTATTGGTCCAGCATTTATCTGGGTAAGGACAAGGCAAGAAACATAAATCAGAATCATTGCTGGCACTGGAAGCAACTGCTCAGAGAGAATTTTCCAGGCTGGGCCCTCAGACAGAGACTGAGTTTGAACATCCGCACCCTGCCCCTCCCCAATCAAGCACACCCACACTCACTCACTCCCAATTAATTGCCCGGAATTTTCCTTCCAGGGTTAAACTCACTGTAAAAATTCTATAGTCCCACTCTGCCAAGTTCCCAAAGTCCAAAGAAAGGTGAGAAGCTCTACTAACAACCAACTTAAACCAAGACCTATCTTAAGGAAAGTGTTTTAAATCTAAATCACTTTAGCTCTCAAAGAGGGGCCAACAAGAGGTCCTAAGTCAAGCACTACTTCCTTGATCACTATTTGTGTTTTGATTAACTCAAAGTGATTAAATAGCAAGGGTTTTGGTTTGATCCACAGAGGGGCATACCTCTTAGATGTACTTTACCTCTTCTGGGTAGAATAGTCCATTTCTTTGCCTTAATTCTTTCTTTATTAGTCTTAAGCACTGAATAGGTCAGTCTAACTGAAACCTAGGAAAGATCTTAGTTTAAAAAGACCAAGGTCTCTCTCATTGCATCCAGAACCATCTCCAGTAGTTTTGCATCTACATCTGGCCACTAGGCCCAGGTGGCTATGGAGAAGAAAAGTGAAGTTGATGTCTTTTGCACAGCTCTCAGTTATTAAAATAGAAATGAGTTGCATGTCACGGCATCAGCTCCCTGATATCATGATCTTTGTAAGAACACTGGACAAACAATAACATCAATAAGGTATATCACCATTTACCACTAAAAATATGTAAGATTATCCAATAACATCAAGGCTTCTGCCCTAAAAATCTGTTCCTGCCTTCTTGATCACTGGTTTGGAAAGACAGAAGCTTTCACATGAGCCCTTATGAGTAACAGGATTTCATCTACTCTATCACTACATTAAGACAATATTTCATAACAAAGACTCCATTTGGAACTCTCCATTCAGAATCCTAGTTAAATGTACATGTAAAATTATCTCCATCTTCCACAAAATCCTACCAATCCCTCTTAATAATTTGATTTTATTGTTCAATCATTTCAATTGGGGTTTTCTTGGAAAACATACCAAATGGTTTGCCATTTCTACTTTGTTTATGGATGAGCAAGTAAGGTAAATAGGATTAAGTGACTTGCCCAGTATCACACAGCAAGGAATTCTTTGAGTATAGATTTGAACTCATGAAATTAAGACTCCAAGTCCAAAAACTTGATTACTTCTAGGAAAAGCACTTCAGATACTTGGATGTAGCTATAATAAAGTCTATTTTATATGCAGAATATCTTTGGACTCTGGATTACCCTCTGTTATTATGAAATTAGGCAAAGAAACTAGTGCCAAATATGTTCATTTAGAGTCCTAAGTTTTAGATGATCAAGTACTTATCAAAGGCCAAAGCCTCCCTTAATCTCCCTTCTCTTCTTGGTTTCAGAATTAACTCTACCAGATCAATTACATGGAAGGGTAGTCACAACCTTTTATCTCATTATTTTTTTGTTTTTGGTGAGGTTGTGAGTTAAATGGTTTACCAATGTCACATGGTTAATAAATAAATATCAAGTGGCTGAGGGTGAATTTGAATTCAAGTTTTCCTGACTCCAAGGTCAGTGTTCTATCCACTGCTGCCCCCTGAACAAGAAATTCTTAACTTGGGATCCATACACCTCCAAGAGTCCTTGAGTGGATTTATGGGTAAATAGAGATTCATGGATTTCAATAAGGGGTGGGGAAATGAACATCGAACAGAAATCTAGAACTTCTTTTAATTATTTTAAAATATTCTTAGCAGGGCGGCTAGGTGGTGCAGTGGATAAAAGCATGGGCCCTGGAGTCAGGAATACCTGAGTTCAAATCCATTCTCAGACACTTAATAATTATTAAGTGTCACCTAGCTGTGCCACTTAACCCCATTTGCCTTGCAAAAAAAACCTAAAATAAAATAATAAAATAAAATAAAATATTCTTAGCAAGGGGGGGTCCAAAGAATTCATCAGATTAACAAAGGCATCTATGGCAGTTTCAGAACCCCTGCTCTACATTACCCCTGATTCCCAGATCTATATAATCAATCTTAGTAACTTAGGCTCCACTTCCATGTTTCCTATTGCCTATTAGACTATCTAGCTATCCCCAAACCCAACTTGCCAAAAACAGATCTCATTGCACCCATAACTCATGACCCTTCCAAATTTCTGTTTCATTTAGAGTATCACGATCCTAACCAATCAAACAAGTTCCTAGCCCGAGTGTCATTCTGGACACTTCGCCCTTCTCTCCTATCTTTCTGAACTACTGCAATAGTCTCCTAAATTTGTCTCCTTACTTAAAATCTCTGCCCTCACCAATCTATTCTCCAGATGATGGCAAACTGAATTGACCAAAGAAAAAGGCTTATTATTACGTCTGAAATCAATTATAAACTCCTTTGTTTGGCACTTAAAACCCGACAACAATCTACATTTCAGATAGATAGATATGGATAGGTGGATATGGATAGGTGGTAGGTAGACATTCAGATTAAGTCCACAAATTCTATATTTCCCTCAAATTAATCCAAATGCTTTTTAATACATAATCCATCTCTTATCTCTAGGTCTCTACAATGAGGCCTAGAGAAACAAAACTTCAGCATGAGAAACAAAGCTCTTTATGAATTTTATTAATTTGTTTTAAGGCAGAGTTAAGTGACTTGCCCAAGGTCACACAGCTAGGTGATTATTAAGTGTCTGAGGTGGCATTTGAACTCAAGATACTCCTGACTCCAGGGCTAGCTCTATCCACTGAGCCACCTAGCTGCCCCACCACAATGTACTTCTTTATCAACTTCCAGTTCTTAGAAAACCCTAGTATCCCACAAAATTCAGCTCAAACACCACATTGTTCTACCTCATATCCTTGGCTGCATATCCATGGCTGTTGGTCAAAATTATTTTGCATTATTTCTTTTGTATGCATCTTTGAAATAATGATATTATGTTCATATTTTCTCTCTAATACAAGGTAAACCCTCTGAAATAAGGAATTTCATATTGGTATTTGTATCACTATATTTTATGGAACATAGCATCATAAATTGTTAGTTCCAAGGAACCTTGGGGACAAAGGATACAACAGGTTCTCATGTTACAGATTAAGAGACTAAAACCTAGAGATAGGTGTCTGAGGCAAGATTTGAACTCCCTGGAATATTACTGAACCTTTAGGATGGAAAAGTATAAGAAAAAGCAGGAAAGTAACATACAATTTTCATAGTTTTATAAATAAAAATAAACAAAAATAAAGTCCAAATTTATGCAATTAAAATCAATCTTGTTTCCTGGAAAAAAAATGAGAAAATATACCTCTCCTTCCCCTTTACTGGAGAACTGAAGAGGAAACTATCCTTAGAATACTGACTGTGTATTAAACTCAGAGGCATTAAATTCTTGTTATAAAATCAAGCGTTACTGAAACAGAAAAATATTTAACTAGAAAGTGTTTCACAAAATAAAAATACAATAAAATGTAGAAAATGTAAATTTCTGATTTTATAAGTCAATATAGAGGACAAGGATTCACTTTTATTTAAATTTAACAGTACTTCTATCAGTCATGATTCACTGTAATCTTAAGTTCTTATTTTTTGTCTTTGTCACAAGGAAAGGCTAGAAAGCAGAAAAGGTACATTGGTTAATGACTATGACATTTAAAAAAACATATCCATAAAACAAAAAAGTTCTAGGCATTATCAGACATCTAGGCGAATAACATTCTAAGATTTATATTTAAGCTACAGGAATGATCATTTGAGTCACTAGAGGTTTTAAGGAAATTGTTTTCCATTTGTTCAAGTAAATTAATGAGTACCTGAGTTCAAATCCAACCTCAGACACTTAATAATTACCCAGCTGTGTGGCCTTGGGCAAGCCACTTAACACCATTTGCCTTGGGGAAAAATAAAGAATATAAAAAGGGGGGAGGGGGAGGCAGCTAGTTCTTGAAGTGGCTAGAGCATCGGATCTGAGTAAGGAGTACTTGAGTTCAAATCTGGTCTCAGATACTTAATTACCTAGCTGTGTGGCCTTGGGCAAGCCACTTAACCCTCTTTGCCTTCCAAAACATTAAAAAAAAAAGAATAAATAAAAAAGCAGGGCAACTAGGTAGCACAGTGGAATAGAGCACTGGCCCTGGAGTCAGGAGGACCAGAGTTCAAATGTGACCTCAGACACGTATTAATTACGTAGCTGTGTGACCTTGGGCAAGTCACTTAATCCCATTGCTTTACCCCCAAAAAATATATATATATATAAGCTCAGCAATCTACAAATTTGGCATTAATGTTGTTCTCCTAGAAGAATATCATTAATCATCTCATAAATTAGAATAGTAAACTAATATTCAGTAAGCCTGGTTTTTAGTACCAAGCTAGCTGTTTGACTTGAGGCAAGTTACTCATCACCTCAGATCTCAGTTTTTTTCAGTTGTATAATGAGAGCATTTGGACTAACATTGATGCCCAGTTATAAAATTCTTCAATTCCAAATGTCCTAAAAGACAGTTCTTTCTAAAGGAGCAACACAATTATTTTTAATCTTCATGAATGTCATAGATATAGATTTAGTCAGAGACATGTAAGAATAGAAAAACTGAATATATATACAAGTTTATAAAATTGGATATGCATGTTCTAAGTAAAATAAAAATATTAAAAATAGAAGTGAAAACAAAATAATTTAACACTTCCTGAGTCCTTTATGAAAATTACAAAAAATTAATCTTTGATATTCAGAAACATAATCTCCTTAAAAATCAGCAATATACCAGAAGAGATAAAGTTTTAAATTGAGTTTAGAGCCATAAAGATTCCAAGAAATAAAATTCTATGAAAGACATCAGCTCAGACAAGACAGGAAATTCAGAGGAAACAAAGAAAAAGAAAGTAAAGAAAGGAGGAATTATGTAATTAGATGATGTGGATGCCTATCAAACTAACCAACTGATATAAGATTTATAAAAGACAAATCCAGAAGATAAAGGCAAAGGTAGATTACAGACTATAAATACAACAGTCTTTATGGTATGGTACTTTCTCACAGCTGTTCCAAAATGAATGAGGTAGGGTTGAAAGGGAAGCTGAACGGAAAAAGTTTGTGGTCATTTTTATAAGCTATAAAGCAGAAAAGAAAATGAAAGATAAAACAGGTGAATGGAACAATGATCTAACTAAACAGAGATGCTGGATTCTTAATATCCTGTCAAGAAGAGGGATCTTGAACTAAAAAAGAAAACTACAAAAAACATGGCAAAGAAGGAGATGGTAGACTAACTAAGGAAATAAGAGTATATTTAGCTGTCCTTGGTGAATTCAAGTCATCTAGCCTAGATGCAGAACATCCCCTATTACCAAAAGGAATGATGTATTTATTGAGCAACTCTCAGGAACAGGTGAAAGGTCCTGAAGAATGAGAAAGTATCACAAAACTTTTTAAGATGTTCTGATATAATAGGAGGATTACTGATTATAACTTCAGGACTTGGGTTATAATTTCTTTGTTTGGTAATGAAAAGTATACAGTATGTAGCTTGATATTTATTTTTGTTGTTCTATTCACTAGTACAGAGAACACCATCCTTACTTCCCTTTTCATAATTCTTCCCACTCCTCTGAATTCTTCATCTTCATTGTTTCTTACAATATCAGTAATACTTCACTACATTTCTATACACAATGTTTCACCCTTCTCTAATCAATGGATTTTGCTACTATAAACAAATAATTAGGTATACATTATCTTCTTTTCTGTCTTTGACCTTTCAGGCATAAATCCTTAGCAGTGGGATCTCTGGGTCAAAAGTTATGGACATCTTTATTGCTTTAATTATAAATTCCAAATTCCAGAAACCTGAGTGTTAGCTACCATACTGGACAAAGGAATCAGGATACAAAAAAGATCTTGGCAGTATATTTTATCATGAGTCCTCTAGAATCATGCATGATTAGTCATTATGTTGCTCACAGTTTCAAAGTCATTATTAAAGTCATTATTCAAAGTCTTTATTAAAACTGTCACTGTATAAATTTTCACCCAATTCTGTTAACTCTACTCTGTATTGGTTCATACAAGTATTCTCAGGTTTCTCTGAAAAAGTGCCTTCATCATTTCTTATAGCACAATAGTATTACATCATATATCATAACTGGTTCATCTAATTCCCAATAGACATTCCCTCAGTTTCCAATCATTTGTCATTTCAACAAGAGTTGCAATAAATATTTGTTTTGCTCAGGACTTATCTCACAGTTCAGGACTTATCTTTTCTTTAATTGACCTTCCTTATTGCTATCCTTTCTGTCTTCTCTCCTTTCCTTCCTATTTCCTTATTTAATGAAATGAATTTCCACAAGTATTATCTAAAGAATTCAGAGAAACCTAGGAAGATTATGATGAATTGATACAAACTAAAGAAATAAGATTCAAAAAGGTCAAAGATGAGAAAAACAATACTAAAAAACAATAAAATTCAAGTCAAATGAAATAGAAAATACTAGTATCTTATCATAGGGAACACAAACAATTTCTTTTGTTAACTAAAAAACTACAAGTATAAAATGATATTAATTATATTTGCAATCCACTAATAGACAATTTATGTTTTCTCATGATATTTTATAAGATGTGCATTTTGCTGGAAAGTGTTTTATCTAAAATATTCCAAAAGACATTTTTAATGAGAATATTAATCTTCCAGTACAAAATTCCTATTAATTCACATACTTGATGATGCTTGAAAAATACTCCTCCAAAACCACGAATTTAATAAATTTCTCACACCTTATAACACACTTTGTTTTAGAGAGGTTGTATGGAATAAGATATAAACTATCTGAGGGAAATTCAAAAAGAGATTTAAATCCCCACTCTGATATTTGCATAGGCAATTCATTAATCTGAGTGATTTCAACTCCTTGTAAAGGGGTAAAAAGAGTATCTGTATTACTTTCTGTAAGGAGTTGTTGTGAGGTTCATGGGAAATAAAATTTTAAAAATACCTTAAAACCACAAAAAGTATTATATACATGTCAATTATTATATTATATATATATTACTATATTTCAAATAGAGGTATTTTTTATCATAAGTTTTGAGAGCAGAAACGAAGTTGCACATAATAGGCACAGTATTTTGTAAACTGAACTTTAGTCAAGCTTAAAAAGACCAAAAAATTCATCCCAAGTGATATTTATCTTTTGCTTAGTTCTTTTTATTAAAAATTAACAAAATCGGGGGTGCTAGGTAGCACAGAGGATAGAGCACTGGCCCTGGAGTCAGGAGTACCTGGGTTCAAATCTGGCATCAGACACTTAAAAAAATTACCTAGCTGTGTGGCTATGGAGAAGATGCATGAGACTAATCTTATTCAAAAACTTTAGAAATTAGATAATTATTATAGATGAATTATGAAATCAATGTAGTTTGTAAAAATCAAACGATTCAAGGATAAACAGTATGGACATCTTTAAAATATTAGCATTTCTTAAGATCACTAAAAACTGAACATTCAAATTTTAAACTATAAAAGTTTTATAATTCACATCTGAAATCTATTATGTATTTTGTAAAGAAAAAAAATCCAATAATTATAACACGAAGGCCTCAATATCAAAACAGAACAGATGAAGGAGGAAGTAGGGAAACGACAACTATGAAATGTCTTAACAACTCACAGTAATAGCCTACAATTCTGCCTCTTAACACTATCCTCCAAATGAATATACAGACTTATCAGTATAAATTCAGTAACAAATTTAAATTCCTCTTGGAATTTCAGCTTGTTATCTAAAAACTTCTTGAAATAATTTCTGTAAAGATAAGGGTTCTAAGTTAGAAGTACTGCTATCCATAAACTCACAAAAATGCAATACAAGGAAATTTCAAGAGCAATAATAATTTTTCTTTGACATGAAGGCCAATCACTCCAGTCAAGCCCCACTGGGATCATCAGCAATGAAAACTATGCCAAAAATTCCAACAACCAACAACAATAAACTCACAGACCAGTATGGCCTCTGTTTCTCCTCTCTTACTTTACCCAACATAAATGCCAAAAGGAAAAAAAATAATCATTTTGGATTATTTCATTTAAAATTTTGCTAATCCTACCTTAGATCAGATCAGGCCAAAGTTTTTTTTTCCAAGTCTGACCCATTAATTACAAAAATTACCAAATTATCCATCCATTGATATCCAAATCACCAACATATTTTATAATTATTAAATAAAATTAAGTTTTCTCCATCATCAAATCAGTTTCCGATCTTCTTCACCTCTGGAATCGGTGGTAGACTTTTATTCTATTGTGTTATAAAAAAGACAGACGGAATAGTTCAAAGAACTGTGTTGATTTTTGTGAACTAATCCATAATGAAGTGATCAGAAACCAGAAGGATGACAGTTCTATAAAGACAAATAACTGTTGCAAAGGTATAGGTGTCACTCAATGAACTTCACTGACAAGGTAAGGACTTGGTGAATCCCTTCCCTAGCCCTAAAGGGTTTGAGGAAGTACTCCCATCCCAGTTAAATCCACTCATAACTTACTCCCAAAGCCATTGTTTACCTTACATAAACCACCAGAAGTCACTAAATTGACCCCTCAGGATATTTTCAGTCAATGAGTTACCCAAGCCTTAATCCCTCCCCCTAGAGCACCACCTAACTACCCCCTAGCTTTTCCCAGCACTTACTTTATAGCCTTACCCAAGATTAGAGGCTGCAGTGGTCAACCCAGTGGCAACAACCTTTCAACTATCCTTACTTTTCTTCTTTACTTTGAGAAATCACCAATACTGTTGCTGCCTATCCCATGAAGGCTTCAGTGGCCTATTCTAACTATCTCTAATTACTTGCTAAAATTTATCAAGCTGATACTTATTCCACTGAGTGACTTGCCCAGTTCCAAAGCTTTGCAACTGCCTTCACTAAGCTTTTATCTAAGAAACCAAACCTATAATACAATTTCCTTCTAACTTTAATATCTATAGTAATCTGAATAAACCTTTCTGATCCCTAATACTTTTAAGTCAAGAAGAATCAAACTTCCCAAGAATTCATTCTCAAACCCTACACTGAATCACCCTAAAACAATTTTTCCTTTAGCATTTTTGGTTCACTGACTGGGAATCAAATAGCTGGCTTCAGCAGGGAAAGCACCTAAACTCTAATCACTAAACCACCAGGGACTTCAAAAATATTTATGATAGTTTTGAACAATAGAAAGGGAGTAGGTAAAATAGCTGAAGACTTAATCCTTCCAGATTAGGGGGAAGGTCCTTCACTAAAGTTCAAAGACTTCAATGATACATATTACCCATCTCCTCACAGACAGGAAGCACTCAAAATTCAAAATGTTACATATATACATATGAATGTATATGAATGTGTATATGGATGTGTATATGTACACATACCACATATTATATACTGTAATACTATTCAAAACTATTAATTTGTGATTTACCAGGTTCCTTTCATTCTTGTTAAAACCCAACTGTGAAAAGTCAGCACCAGGAGGGACATGGCTCAGTGATGAGATCTGCTCCTAGCCTCCAAGCTCAGGAGGAGACTTAATTCTGTTTAGAGATCAAACAGAATCAAGTCTGGGTGAGCCTTTGCCTGAGGGAAGAACCCTCACTTCCCTCCACAGAAGAGTAGGACAACCCAGCTGGTGAAGGGGGAAAAAACTAGCTGGAGAGGTCCAGATGGAAATGACTTCCCCTGACCAGAATCTTTGAAGCTGACAAATTTCATGATCAAGGCAAAGAGTTTTTAGCCACCTCTTCATTAAACCAGGGTTGATTTTCATTTGTTGGGGAGATTCCCCTTTCAGAAGGGATTCAAGGCATTTATTTCATTGTCTCCCTTGGCATCCCTTGGTTACCAAGAAATCTCTGATCAGCAATTTACTGATTACCAGATTACTAATAAATTGATTATTAATTACCCAGAAATTCTGTCTCTGTTCTTTATTCATTATATATGAGGAATGTTGACTATACATGTTTGTAACAAAGGATTTTGCTTTCTTTTTTGCCCTCAATGTGGGAATATGGGGAAGAGGAGAAAAAGGTATTTCTTCCAACAAAATAAAGTTTTTAAAATGTAAATGGGCCATAAATGAGTATTATCTAAAATCAAAATCCTCAGCAAACTCCCATTCTAGTTGCCATTTTTAAGGAAATAATAGCAATCTATTAATAAACTGTCAATAGTAATATATAATAATAATAACAATATCAACAATATTCTAACAGTATTGTTTAAGATAGAGGATAGTACTGTGAAGAACACCAAAAATTGTCAAACTGTAGTCCTGACTTGGAAATTCACTTGCTGAATATAATTCCAGGAAAACCAATTAATCTCTCTATATATTCTGGTTTCACATTTTAAACATATTATAGTACCATCTGCTTCCTTTAATAAAGGCATAAGAAACTAAATATTAAAAAAAGAACTAAGACCAGAATTATAGTTCTAGTTCTAATAAAAACTAGCCAGGGACCTTTGAGTAGTTTTACTATTTTCTCCTGGGCTCAGTTTCATCACATATAAAACTGTACGAGAGATAAGATGATCTCTAAAGTCCCTTCAGTATCTAAAATTCTATTTCTGTAGTGGCAAAGGCAAGTAAAATGCTTTGGACTTGAAATATGGTCCATATATATAGATGACAGTATTTTATTTTTTCACAGGTAACCTCTAGAGACCATAAGAATTAACTTGAGTTGTTACTATTAGTAAAATTATTATCTTGTGACAAATATAAATTAAAAGAATGTACATTTTGGGAGTACAAAGTCTAGTCAGTATTTAATTTTTTTAAACTCCAAATTTCAATATTTCCAATAATATAATTATAGTGCTCATATAGTGACTAATAATCAGTATAACAAGCAATTTTTAAAATAAATATCATTATATTCTGCTTGGTCTACTTAATAGGCAATGACAGTCATTAACATTCAGAGGAAAAATCAATATGAAATTCTGTACCATTAAATAAACACCCATGTCTAGTAAATAAGCCTTTGGAGTTGATTATAATCTAACTAATGAGACACATACTTATAATAAAATACCATTCACAAAAATAAAGATTTTGAAATAGGAGAACAGATTCTAATTAATTATTCTTTTGATTGTTTAACAGGAACTATGGCCAGTTTTTACAGTCTACACGCTAAGGCTACCAAGCAACACACAATTCCACAAGACTCAAATGTTCCTTTCTAAGAAACTCTTTCTTTCTATGCTTTTGTCTCTAATACAGTTTGTCATGAGAATAAAAAAGGGAAACCAGGAAAAAAATATTCCTCAAAGACAGGAGTCAATGTCACTTTTACTGCTTCATTTCCTATAAAAACTTAAAATATTGTACATTACTATTTACCTAAAGAACACCAGATGAATTACTTGAAATATTTTATCAAGTGTGAAGAAAAATAATAATCCACTCCAGTTCAATTAAGACAAATCATTAGAAGTGACTGGTCCAATAAGAAGTAAATAGAAGTAAATTTATAGTGCAAAAAAAGGGGTGGGGAGAAGAGTTCAGGAAAAATCCCATGCATACAATTTGCAATCAACTGTCCCATTCATCTGTTGGAAGAAAAATGCCATTGCCATACATGCCTTGGGCCCTTCCTTCTACATAACAAAGAGTGCCTTAAGCATAGTTTGAATATTCTACCAACAGAAAGACCAACTCAATGTTACCATTCTGCCACTGAATAACAATATTCAATTCCTATTTAGCTTAAGCTTCTCAAATCACCTCCCCCTCACCCGAAAAAATATAAAAAACCCATCAAAAGTCTAGAACCTAAACAAAGAAATGGTTTTGTTATTTAGTTTAATTTTATACTACAGTTCACTTCAAACACCATTTATTATGGGTCTGTTGTGGAAGAAACTACGATGTATGCACTAAATGGAGTTTAGTTTAGAACAAGACATGAGACTCATGGTTAAAATACAAGGTTCAATTGTTTTTCTATGAAACAATCCTATATATTCCTATTGCACTTTCTTGAAATTAGTGATTGTTTCATCTTCCTCAGCACCAAATAAATTGCTTTGCAAAAAGTAGGCAATCAAGACATTAATTAATTTCTCTGCAAAGTCAATGCTAACAAAGCCAGCACTGCTACTCTACACCAAGCTGAGGTTTTGACTTAAAGATCTCTACTCTGATCTCTATTCCTAAAAATAGCCAGGCCAAAATTAAATAAGTTCAGTTGATGACACTTCTTGTCACTAACATTTGAAGATCATCCATTAAGATGTGAGGGGGTTTTATACTTGCCAATAATTCTCAGAGAAATGAAAACAGATCTTATTATATACTCAAGCTTTCCTTTTTCCTTTTTTTTTTAAAAAAAGGATGCCCTTTTAGTTTCTTTCAATAAAAAAAAACCTTAAGTTACAAGAGTTGGCAGATACTTGGTTTTCTTTCTGCTTATTTTACTGATCATAACCTCTAAGCACAGTGTTGGCCATTTAACAGATGCTCAATATTTGTTAAAGTAAATTTGATGGACCCATCAAATTTTTCATAAGATTTTAGCTGCAAGTCAATAAAATCAATACTACACTACATATATCACCAAAGGGTGGAATGACCTCTAGTTAGTCTAAGGCCTTCCCTTTTTTCAAAAGTTCAGTCAAGACTTTGATTCCTTCAGGCAAAAAAATCAGCAGTCCCCCTTCCCAGTTTTCAAAACAATAGATGCCAACTAACTGATGACACTCAGTGACTTCAGAATTTCCTTTCCTGAAAACTAGCTCAGCCTACAAGACCAGGCTGTATTAAATAGACCAACATTGTTTGTGATCAATATACAGCAGGTTCCCAGCTAACCAATCTATCCCTTGTTACATGCTAGGGCAGGCTATGTTAATGAATGTATAAGAGAATCTAGTTCAATTCTCACTTGGACTGCAGTGAGAGGAATACACTAACTTCAAAAACATATTCTATTTTTGGACAAACTAAAGACAATTGTCTTGGGGGGGGTCTTATACAATATAAGCTTTGTTTGCTTGTTATTTTAATCTACCTATCTAAAAAAAATAAAATTTCTAATGGAGGTAATATCTGTTTTAAAGATCCAGTCAAAACCATGTTTTTATTTTTTTTAACAGTGCCATCAATTTATCAATTTATCTGGCCAATTATGACAAAGATGACAAAAGATCAGAATGATAGTTGTGAATTCACAGGTCCAACAAGAATGTATTCCTGTGCCTGTTTCCTCTTCCCCTCCCCCCCCAAAAAACATTGCTAATGGCCTTATTTCTAACAAAAGCAGTAATGGAATTGAAACTTTCCTGGTTTGGGGGAGAAAGGTAGGGGAAATAAATTTTGTTCTCTTTTCTTAGTGGTGAAAGAAAGGAGCAAAGAATAGGACAACAAGATAATAAGGCTTACAGGACAGTAATGACAAAGAAACTTTTGATTTTCTAAGTATAATTAAAGATAAGCAATGAATATCTAGCCAAGAAGGTTATACTTCTGCGCTTTGATCTAGCAATACCTCTACTGAGTCTATATCCTAAAAAGATCAGGAAAAAGGGTAAAAATATCACTTGTACAAAAATATTCATAGCAGCTATTTGTGGTGGCAAAGAACTGGAAATTGAGTGAATGTCCATCATTTGGGGAATGGCTGAACAAATAGTGGTATGTATATGATGGAACACTATTGTTCTATTAAAAACCAGGAGGGATGGGAATTCAGGGAAGCCTGGAAAGAATTGAATGAGCTGATGCTGAACATGATAAGCAAAACCAGAAGAACATTAAACACCCTAACAACAGCAACCTGGGGGTGATGATCAACCTTAATGGACTTGCTCATTCGATCAGTGTAATAATAAAGGACAATTAAGAGTATCTGCTATGGAGAACAGCATCTGCATCCAGAGAAAGAACTGTGGAATTTAAACAAAGACCAAAGATTATTACCTATAAAAAAAAAAGTTGTCTTATGTACTATATAATTTTGCTATTCCTAATATTTTTTCCTCAGGGATATGATTTTTTTTCTCAACACATTCAGTTTTGCATGGCGTGGAAACAATGTAAAGATTATCAGATCGCCTTCTAAAGGAGAGGAGAAGGGAGGGTGGAGGGAAAAGTGTAAAATTCAAAACCTTACCAAAAAATGATAGGTAGAAACTACATTCATACATTAACTGGAAAAGAAAATATTTATATAATAAAAAAAAGAAGGGTATGCTTCCTTCACTTTCTTCAGGTTGGGGATAGAGTAGAGAGGCAAGAACAATCAAGAAGAGAGAAAGAATGGATTTCATAGATGAAACAGTGAAAAGAGAAAATGATTAGCAAAAGCCTTTCTGGTGTGAAATTCTCTAAAAGGAGAGAGGGATAAGAACCCATACAAGCCAGTCTAGGAATTGTGCATAGATCTTTGCAGGTTTTTCATTTTATCTCCCATCCCTAAAGATCCCAGAGTGAGATATTAAGGGTGAGGGCTGGGCAGAGGAAAGGACCATAAAGGCAAAACCAGCTAAAAAAAGATAGATAACTGATTTTCCACAACCTCCTTAAAACATATACCAAAAAAAAAACTTTTAAAAAAACTACTTGAAGGAATTTTATAAAAATTTTAAAAGTATATTAAAAATAAATGAAAGTACCAAAGGAAAAATTGGAAAAGATCTGAAAAGAGAATTAACAATTTGGAAAACATGGAAAATCTTGTGCCCAAACAGTAGATATCTTTTTTTTTAGGTTTGTTGTTTTTTTTTCCCTTTGGCAAGGCAGGGGGTTAAGTGGCTTGGCCAAGGCTAGATAATAATAGTGTCTGGGGGTGGCTAGGTGGCTAGTGGATAAAGCACCAGCCCTGGAATCAGGAGTACCTGAGTTCAAATCCTGTCTCAGACACTTAATAATTACCTAGCTGTGTGGCCTTTGGGCAAGCCACTTAACCCCGTTGGCCTTGCACAAAAAAAAAAAAAAGATAATTATAGTGTCTGAGGCCCGATGTGAATTCGGGTAACTTCCTGACTTCAGGACCAGCACTCTTATCTACTCCGCCACCTAGCCACCCCAAAAGTAGATATCTTAAAAATTATAAATGACCAATGAAATGATGATGATGCCATGAATCAGGAAGAAATATGAAGACACGAGACAAAAGACTGAAAAAAAAGGGAGAAAAAGTAAGTTCTCAGAATAAAAACAACTGATGTCAAAAAATTAATCAAAGAAAAAACTTTAAAATGTCCATATTTTTTAAGTTTTTGCAAGGCAATGGGGTTAAGTGGCTTGCCCAAGGCCACACAGGTAGGTAATTATTAAGTGTCTGAGGCCAGATTCGAACTCAGGTACTTCTGACTCCAAGGCCAGTGCTCTATCCACTTCGCCACCTAGCCTCCCACACAAATCATATTTTAAGAAATCATAATAATAGATTGTCCACATATCTAGAACCTGAGAGACTGGAGAAACAGAAATAAATCCACCAGTCACCTCCTGAAAGAAAACCTAAAATTGACTCTAAGGAACAATATAGCTCGAATTCATAGTTTCTAGGTTAAAAAAAAATCCTGCAAGTAGGCAAAAAAGATGGAATTCAATCAGGACCATACATGATTTAGTAGCCACCACAATAAAGCTGAGGACTTCCAATGATAAAAGACACTCTAGAGTTGAGCAGAAACTTTGAAATACAAACTCAGGAGTCAAAAGAACAGAAAAAGGTAAATATAAATGAATAATCATAAGAGATTAAAAAATAAACAATATTCTAAGAAGGGAAGAGGATTTCCCCTGAACTCTATCATGATCAGAGATCATAAAAGGACTGTAGTCAGAAAATCTAGCATTTGATTTTGTTATGTCTCGACATTAAAAAAAAAAAAAGGAATAGGAGAGGAGTGGAAAAGAAAAAAATAAGGTGGAAAGAAGAAAAGGAAGAATTTATCTCAAGATAAAATAAATCTGTACAAACAGGGAGGAAAAGAGTGAGCTTGGAGTAACACTTGAATCTCCCATCTGAACAAGAAATAAAAGAATGAACCTAACTCAATCGAAGAAAAAATAAGTTGAAAGAGATTTGATTTGGATTCCCAAAGAAAAAACTTCAGGCTCAAATTAATTTACAATTTTACCTAACATTAAAAGTATAATTAATTCCAATACTAGGCTGATGGAAATAAATAAGAAAAGAAGGGATATGAGCAAATGCCTCCTATTATGCAAATAGAAATATCATCTTGATATCTAAACCACAACCTTAATGAATATTGATGCAAATGCTTTACATAAAATATTAAACAAAGACACTACAGCAATACGACTAGAGTCGTATCAGGAAAAAAGAACTGGTTGGATAGTAAAAAACTGTAAACATTACCAAAATGATATTAAGAAAAATAAAAATCATGACTGCACAGATGCACTTCCAAAACCAAGATACAATAACACTGGAAAAGAGTAGAATAAATGGATCTTTCCTAGCTATAAAAAGTATTATTTATATAAAACAAAGAACCAGCATCATCTATGATGCAGATGAAACTCAAGGCCTTTCCAAATTAAAAGATAAAGCAAAAATGTCTATTATCAACATTACTGTTAAAAATAATGCTATGAGCATTACTATAGCAACAATACAACAATAATAAAGGAAAAAGTACAGACAAAAAAAAGCTAAAGTATCACTTTTTGCAATGAGATGATAATTTATTAAAGAAACTTAAGAGAGGGAACTAATAACTAACTGAAATAATGAACTGGAGGAAAGATTAATTAGCCTGGGAAGAAACAGGTAGGGAGTACAACCAAAAGGTGACTACAATAGTTCAGATGTGAGTGATTAAGACCTGAACTAATATGGTGGCTAGATGAGTACAGAAGGAGACTCATGTGTGGTATTATAAAAAAAAAAAATGCAAAAGACTTATAGGGTGAGCAAGGAACCAAATAGGACACTGAGATTTCAAACTCAGATTACTAATATGATGGCACCTTCAAATGTAATGGGAGAAATTGGGAAGAGGTACGGGTAAAAAGATCAATTATTCTGGAAATGAAGAGGTCAAGATGCCTATAAAAAAAATCTCTAATCTGAAATATACAAAGAGTATTTGGCGTTGAGTGTCTACAGTTTAGCAAAAATTTGAGGTCTAAGGTCTCAAGGGAATCATCTGTGTTAAGATGATCATTGAACCCATGAGAGCTGATGAGATCCCTAAGTGATGACTAAAGATAGAAAAGAGAAGGTGGCCTAGGACAGACCTATGAAGGAAGCAAAAAGTGAGAGACACCTTTGGTGAAATCTGATAATCTATGGACATTTCAAAATATTTTTCATTGTAACAAAGAAATATACCTGGGATCAGAGATCTCTGAAATGACTGTCAGTATTACTATTACTTTAAAAACCACTAAACTGAGCTCCTAGCATTCCTCTCTTAAAGCAGTATTACTTTCAAAACACTTTTTATTTCTGTAACATTTTGTGATACTAGTTTTCAATGCACTTTTCATTTGCATTCTCATTTGCTCCTTATTGTAATCCAATAAATAGTTAAAATAAGTTATGGTATCTATTTCACATAACGAAATCAAAGATCTTGTCAGGAAATACAAAATGCAAGAGGTACTAATGGAAAGTAGTTCATCTAGGAAAAAATTGGAAATTATAGAGGACTACTAAAAGTCAATAACATCATATATTTGTCAAGAAATATCTGATGACAGCTTAAGCAGAAAGCAACATTAAGACAGGCACATCCATTGTAGATAATGTGTCTTGTTACAATCATTTTGAAAAGGAATTTGGAACTATGAAAGTAAGGGCGGCTAGGTGGTACAATGGATAGTGCACTGACCCTAGAGTCAGGAGTACAAATCTGGCCTCAGACACTTAATAATAATTATCTGTGTGGCCTTGGGCAAGTCACTTAACCCCACTGCCTTGCCAAAAAAGCAAACAAAAGAATTATGAAAAGTGACTAAATGCCCATACCCTGTGACCATGAGATTCCACTGATACACACAAAAATCAAGGAAGCCAATGACAAAAGAGGAAGCTCCATAAAATACTAAAATATTCATTGTTGCAAAGAATAGGAAACAAAATAGTTGGCCAGTAGTCAGGGAGTAACAATAAATTGAAAAAGAAGTCTTGTGAGAGGAAGGACTCCACTCAAGGACAGGAGCAGCCCTTAAGTTCACTTTCCCAGCTTCAGTATCTCCATTATGTCATTCAGTGCTGATCAGATTTGCTGAATTCAAGGAGACTTTCTTCCTCTCTGAAAGGACTGTGGAAAGCAAGATGATATTAAGCCAAGCTGGCGATGTCCTGCATACCAACTTAACCAATGCAGAGGTCATGAAGATTCTAGAAAATCTGAGCAATGAAGAGCAGAATGCCAAGAAAATTGAGTTTCAGCCATTTCCTAACCATGATGCAGGCTATTTTCAACAAGGACCAGGTAAGTTATGAAGACTTTGTTAAGGGCCTATGTATCTTTGACAAAGAGGGCAATGGGGACAGCTAGGTGGCCCAGTAGATAAAGCACTGACCCTGGAGTCTTGAGGACTCGAATTCAAATCTGACCTCAGATACTTAAAATAATTACCTAGCTGTGTGACCCTGGCCAAGTTACTTAACCCCATTGCCTTAAATAAATAAATAAATAAATAAACAAAGAGGGCAATGGCACAGTCATGGGTCCTGAACTCACACTACGTGCTGGCTGCCTTGAGTGAAAAGTTGAAGGATAAGGAGGTGGAATTCTTTTTGGCAGATCAAGAAGACTCCAATGGCTGCATCAATTATGAAGCTTTATTAAACACTTCATGTCCATATAAATGGAACTCTCAAGAACAAGTTAATTTCTAGGAAGACTAACTGGAAACTAGGCCATGAATTTTAGAACATTTATATATTCAATTCTCCACATCAGTAGATCAACAAGACAGAAAAAAAAAAGAAATTTATACTATATTGAAAGCATTCCCAATTTTTTTAACCTTTTTAGTTTCCTCCTGAATCATCAATTTATATTTCTACTACATTAAGTCAAATGTTTGCAGAAGCAAACAACCTGGGCAAAGTTTCTACACGTCTCAGTCTAAGTTAGATTTTTCTATTCTATCGAATGAGTAAATGTGAAACCTTGAAAACAAATCTAATAAATGAAACAAATCAGTCAAAAAAATGTAATGGACGATTATGTGTGATGAACATGATGAATACAAAGAAGGAAGATACATGTATAAATGAACGAAAAGGAAAGTAAATAGAAATAGGAAAACAATATGCACAATGACTTCAAAAATGTAAATAGAAACAACAATGAAGCAATCAAAATTGAATTCTGTGAAGTAGTTTTAAAATAGACTAAGCCCCAAAGAAGAAATTTAAGAGTATACCTCTCTCTCCCTACTTCTTTGCAAAAGACAGGTATATTTTCCATAAAGAAGTTGATAATATTGATCCATTCTGCCATGGTCAGACTGAAAAAAGTATTTTATTCTGTTATGGAATACTGTTTTATTCTATGAATATTCACACTCTAGAGAAGCATGAACCAAGAGAACATTGTACACATTAACAACACTGTAAACTGATCAACTCTGATAGATGCAGTTCTTCTCAGCAGTACAGAGATAGAAGAACCATAGGAGACCAGTTACTGTCAATGCTATAACCATCCAGAAGAAGAAAAACAAAACAAAACAAAAAAACTTATAAAATCTGAATAAACACTATATTCGTTTTTTAAAAATTTCACTCTGGGGGGGACAGAGCCAAGATGGCAACAGGAGAGACCATCTCTTAGTCGCTCTGAGGCAAAACTTATAAGCTAAGGACTTTAACTACATTTTGGAGAGACATAACCCACAGAGGGACCCAGTGAGGCAGTTCTCCAAACCAAGGTAACCTGGAAAAGAGCAGAAAGGCTTGGCTCCACGGGTTAGAGGGGTGGCCCACCAGAAGGAAGGAACTTCAACCTCCACGAGGCAGCCCCAGGGCGCTGGGAGCCACAGCTCACAGTAGGGGGGGGGAGTTTCCTGACCTACACCCCAGGGAGCACCAGGCACAACTCTGGGGATCAGCGGGGGACCTCTGACAGAGCGAGCACATGAAGCCCAGCTCTCAGGGCACACAGCCAGCAGCCTGGCCAGGGCAGCCCAGATCCAGGACAACTAGAAGCAGAAGCGGGTAAGCAGGAGCCCCTAGGGCATGAGTTCTGAGCATAGGGAGGGAGTGGAGAGAGAGACTGGTGAGTTCTGTCCTCTGTCCCTGGAACAGGACTCTGGGGCTCTGACCACATTCAGATCCTGATCTCAGTCTAGACCCCCCCCAATAGAACAGCAGGGCCCCCCCACCTCAGCCCCAAGGCACGGGGGGTCACATATGGTCATTCACAGACCAGGACGAAGGACAGAGCCTCACACACTGAGATCCTTGTGGGAGTGTTCCAAAAGCTCAGGAAGCACCTCAAAAACAGGCTTAGGCTAGGGAAATGAGTAAGCAGAGAAAAAAGAGGAACACCATTGAGAAATACTTTGCCTGTGAGCCCAAGAAGGATCAAAACACTCAGTCTGAAGAAGCTACTGCATCTAAAGACTCCAAGAAAAACAGAAATTGAGCTCAGGCCATGACAGGACTCAAAAGAGACTTTGAAAATCAAGTGAGGGAGATAGAAGAAAAATTGGGGAAAGAAATGAGAGATTCAGGAAAAACATGAAAATGAAGTCAGCAACTTAGTCAAGGAGATCCAAAAAAATGCTGAAGAAAAAAACATGTTAAAAACCAGCATAGGTCAAATGGATCAAACAGTTCAAAAAGTTATTGAGGAGAAGAATGCTTTAAAAAGCAGAATTGGCCAGAGGAAAACAAATCCTTCAGACAAAGAATAGAACTCAGGGAGATTGCTGAATTTACGAGAAATCAGAACTCAATACTTCAAAAACAAAAGAATGAAAAATTAGAAGAAAATGTGAAAACAACTGATATGGAAAACAGATTTAGGAAAGATAATCTAAAAATTATTGGAATACCTTAAAGTCATGATCAGGAAAAGAGCCTTGACATCACTTTCAAAGAATTACTACAGGAAAATTGCCCTGATATCCTAAAAGCAGAGGGCAAAATAGAAATGGAGAGAATCCACTGACCTCCCTGAGAAAGAGATCCAAAAAAAACCCAACCCCCAGGAATATTATAGCCAAGTTCCAGAACTCCTAAATCAAAGAGAAAAATATCACAAGCAGCCAGAAGAACACAGTTCAAATATCCTGGAGCTGCAGTCAGGATCACACAGGACTTAGCAGCAACAACATTAAAAGCTTGTAGAGCTTGGAATATAATATACCGGAAGCCAAAAGAGTTTAGAATGCAACCAAGAATCAACTACCCAGCAAAACTGAATGCCCTCTTCCAGGGAAAAAGATGGACTTTCAATGAACCAGGGGAATTTCACATGTTCCTGTTGGAATGGCCAGAGCTGAACAGAAGGTTTGATCTCAAATACAGGACTCAGGTGAAGCATAGTAGAGGAGAAGGGGAAAATATGAGGGACTTAAATGATGATGAGCTGCATGTATTCCTGCATAGAAAAATGACACTGATAGTACTCATATGAACCTTCTCAGTTAATAGAGCAGGTAGAAGGAGCTTTTATAGATGAAGCACAGGAGAAAGCTGAATTTGAAGATATATTGTGGCGTAAAAATGGAGTCTATAGATAAAAGGGAAATATAATGGGAGGAAGAAAAAGGAGAAGAGGAATAGGCTAAGATATTTCATATAATAAGATTTTTCTTTATTACAATGAGCTATTGCAATGATATGGAAGGGGGGAAGGAAGGCAAGAGGGAATGAGGGAATCTTTGCTCTCATCAGAGGTGGCTAGGAGAGGAAACAGCATATGTACTCAATGGGGTATAGACATCTGGAGTAAGAAGGAGAGAAGGGGGAAGGGGGGGATGTGAATGAAAGAGGAGAGGATGGACCATGGGGGGAAGAGTGGTCAGATATAACACATTTTCTTTTGTACTTCTTGCAAGGGGCTGGGACTGGATGGCCTGTTTGGGACCATAGGGCTGGGGTGGATCCTGGGTAAGGGGTGGTATGTGAGTTCGGGGCCTCTTGGCTCCAGGGCCGGGGATCTGTCTGCTACACCACTCAACTACCCTACAGCAGAGACAGCCTGAAAGGGGAGAGAAAATATAGTTCATGGTAGTGGAGAAGTACGAATGGAGGCAGTTGCAATCAGCAATAGCAATGGTAGAAAAATATGGAAGTAACTTTTGTGAGGGACTTATCATAAAGAATGTGATCCACCCGCTGATCCACCCACAACAGAGCTGGTAGTGTTGGAACACAGACTGGATCACATTCCATCATTATTATTATTATTATTATTATTATTATTTTCTGGGGGGGGGGGTTGCAGGGCAAATGGGACTGGGTGGCCTGCCTGGGGCCACACAGCTGGGTGATGGTTGGGTGTCTGAGGCCGATTTGGACCTGGGTGCTCCTGGCTAAAGGGTCAGTGATCTGTCTGCCACCCAGTTGCCCCAACTATTATTATTACCGTCTTATTTTATTTTGGGTCTTTTTCATTTTGTTTTGTTTTTTTGTAGGGCAATGGGGTTGGGGTGGCTTGCATGGGGTCACACAGCTGGGTGATTGTTGGCTGTCTAGGGCCGGATTTGGGCTCAGGTGCTCCTGGCTCCAGGGCCGGTGCTCCATCCACTGCGTCACCTGGCCATATCTACAATTATTATTATCATTTTTTAATTTTAATTTTAATTTTTTCTCTCTCCTTTATCACTTATGCAAGTCTATTATTTTCTTGGGGGAAGGGGGTATTGTTACTCTTAAACAAGAATATTTTAGTCATGTATTAAAAAACATTATTTGTACATAATAAGAATAGAAAAAAATAATAAATTTGGATTTAAAAAAATTTCATTTTTATCTCATGGCTTTTTTCTTTTCCCTTAATCCTAATTCCTCATTATCAAAAAATGACTTATCTGTAAACATGTTAAACACAAATGTTTATGCACCATATCCACCTGAGGGGAGGAGGGTGGGAATGAAGGGTAAAAGGCAATTATGTAACTGAAAAAATTTCTTGGGTATTTATTAATAGCTATGTAACCTTAGACCATTCCACTAGTCTTTAAGCTTCTTCTGAAATTATAGATGATAATTTTTATACCACCTAACTCACTCACACAGTTGTTGAAAATAAGGTACTTCGTAAAATTTTCAGTTCAATATTAAGTTGAGTATTTATTTATTAGCCTAGTGGTAATGGCGAACCTATGTGGATGAATATTGAAAAACTTTCATAATTTGTAATTGAAAAAATAAAAACAATTTTCAATTAAAAAATACTGCATTCCATTCGGGAAATCCAATTTAAGTAAGATCATTACAAGCAGGAGAACACATGTAAGAGGGAAGCCAAAGTGAAGGACGATAGCCTTATCATAGGACAGTGGGTTGAAGAAAATGGGAATGTTTAGCCTAAAGAATAGAAGATATGGTAGCAAGAAGACAACCAAAACAGCTGGCTTGCATTTGGAAGGGAATTTAGACTGCTTCTACCTGTCCCCAAAGGAAAGCAGTAGAAGCAGAAGCAAATTTAGGTTTAATATAAAAAATGTCTTGATATAGCTATCCAACATTGAGTATATCTCAGAAGTTAATGAGTTTCTTCTCACTGAAGATCTCTAAGCAAAGACTTCTTGGGTAAATTGTAGCAAGAATTCTTTGTCAGGGATGGGTAGGTCTAGTTAGCCACAAGACCAGTTCCAAATCTGAAATTCTATGCTTTTAAATTTTAATCATATTAGATTTGGTCTATCTTACCAATATATTAAGTTGTTTTTGGATACTGATTCCATAATTCAGTTAACTAGCTATCCATTGTAGCTTAGCAGATTTGACATTCATGTCTTTATTCAAATTTTTAATAATTTTCAGCAAAAGAGGACCAAGGCCAGATTACTGGAGCATTCCATTAGAAACCTCTCTTCCACTTGATATAAATTCATCATAAATCATGAACTCAGACTTAAGATGAAATACATTACCCACTTTTTAATAGGAATGTGGTAGACAACATCCAGGATGAGATATTGAAACATAGAAAAACAAATTATTTTCTAGATTAGATATGAGTATTTTGAATTTTGTATGAAGGGGGTGGCTGACAGTGAGAATAATTGCTTCTAAAAGTGAATGATTACATATTTAATAATCACTAACTTTTAGTTGTAATCATTCACCAACCAGTTCCAAATCTAAAAAACCTTACTAGCTTCCTAACTAAAAATATTTACTATAAAGAAATGTCCATGATCATGAAATAGTCAAAAACATGTTAGAAAACATAGGAACCTAAAGACTACCTCCTTGGTACTTAAGTAGAACTGAAATTCAAGATATGACTTGCCCAAGATCATATGAGTAGCAAGAAACAGGAAGACTGAAACCCAAGTCTTCTAAACTCTAAGCCTGCTGCCCTTCCAAATGCACCATATTACAACTTCCTTTTCTTAACTATGGTCAATATTATAATGGATACTATAAAGTCAAGAAAATTGACAGGAATAAAGGCAACATAATACATCAGATACCAGCATGTGAGTTGGAGTCAGGAGATTTGGGTATTTATTAATAGCTATGTAACCTTAGACCATTCCACTAGTCTTTAAGCTTCTTCTGAAATTATAGATGATAATTTTTATACCACCTAACTCACTCACACAGTTGTCGAAAATAAGGTACTTTGTAAAATTTTCAGTTCAATATAAGTTGAGTATTTATTTATTAGCCTAGTGGTAATGGCGAACCTATTGAGAAATTAACCAAAACCCAATATTACCAAACTCACAAGATTTCAGAATTCTAAAGACTAAGATCCTCATTATAAAAGAGATCATAGTAAAATCCTAAAGAAAATCTTTCATATATTTTGTACAATTAGCAGAATTATGGATAGGATTTTCAATCCACAGAATCAAAATAGTAGTAAAATTTATATTTTTTAAAAAGAACTAGATATGGAAAGATAAGATTTCAAAGACAATGACAAAATATTAGAAAAATATGACTATAATAAAAAAATTCTCAAAAAAAATAGAAAGAATATCACATTATTTATAAAAAATCTAGGTCTGAATCTCAATTCGGTCACTTAAAACAGTCCGCTCACTACTCTGGGCCTGTTTTCTTACATTAAACTAGTAAGACTAGAAAGCTAATCTCTGAAGTTCCTTACATATACATCTCAATGCTCTATAGTTAAAACTTCCCATTTGAAGTTTTGATTTTTTCACTTATAACTATTACAGTACCACAGATAAAAGTGCCTAAGAAAAATCTCTAAACTATTAGGTAGCCTTCCCCCCAAATAAAACATTGCCATATAAATATTAATTCTAAAACATGCTCCAAGAAGACAGTCATATTATGTTGATTCTTTGCAAAGACACTTTAGGCAAAAGCTTCTATTTCTACATCATGACTAACTAATAATTAAATGACGCAACCTACAAGAAAAAAAGTCTTCTATAATCAACCATCAGCAAAATGGATGAGCTCTAAATGGATGAAAAAGACAGGTGGAGAAACAAGCACTATGGAAAAAATAGAATAAAGTGCATGACACTCTCCACATGAAGTATAACCTGGAAAATAAAACATTAAAGTGCCAAAATAAAAGAAAATTTACTTACTAGCATGTTTGTCTGCAAGCATTATAAGACTGTTGGAAATGTCTCGTCGTCTATAAAAGCATACTACTTTTGCTTCCACATTGCCATTGGCCGTCTAAGAAAAAGAAAAAAACAAGTCACCTATGCTGAATATTAGATTCAAACAGTTTCCAAAATAAAAGTACTCATAGTATACCATTAATTTATGAGTTTTCTTATAGTCCATTCAATATTTGCAATGTGATAAAATAGTTGAGAAAATTTATATTTAAAAATAATAATCAACATTTGCTCAGTTTCAAGCATAAATGGAATGTGCATTTTAAAATAACATATTGGCATAGATAAGTTGTTATGATTTGACTAACAAATGCTAAAATCTGTTACATTAGCTTGATTAGGTACAAAAAAATCATATCAAAAAAATTTGAAGCTAATTTTTGATATTTAATAATGATTTTTCCTCTGAGCATATTCAAAAGCATATGCCAACCTGCAGGCCAATAGTCTTTCTCCATTTTCCCTCCATACTCTATACCAATGCTCTATTGGTATAAAAGAATAAAATGACTTTATAATGACCTACACAGACAAGAGATTCTACAAATCTATGATAGTCAGTATGCTTAGTAATATTTAGTTTACTTTCATGCATTACAAACTCTTTTTACTCCTTGACTACAGCACATAATATAATCAATATTCAGTTATGTTATAATTTATTGCAGCTGGGGCTCTGTAGTCTACTCTCAAGACTATTAATTCAGAAAGCTTTCAAGAAAGTCTATCATTCACCATGAAGCTTCATAAAAATAAAAAAACCTAGCTATAATAAAATGTTATGACTTCTATTTTCACACAAATTTTCCAAATTTCTCTGAAAACTTGGGAGACAACTAAATATAAATTAAGAGGTCTAAGGAGACTATAAATGCAGCAATAAAATTGTCAAATTATGTAGTTCAATAGCAATATTTTAGATGAGAAATGTTGTAGAAATATTGCTCCACAAAACTATAAATCATTTAAATCTAGTCAAAATAATATCTCATCTCAAAATAATAGGATCAAAAATGCTTCAAAATCACCAAGTCAGCATTTTGTGAATGGAAAAAGCTAACCATTCCTTTTTATAGTTTTTTTTGCAAGGTAAATGTGGTTAAGTGGCTTGCCCAAGGCCATACAGCTAAGTAATTATTAAGTGTCTGAGGCCAGATTTGAACTCAGGTACTCTTGACTCCAGGGCCAGGGCTCTATCCACTGTACCATCTAGCTGCCCCTATGAAAAAGCTAAGCAAATGCAAATCACCCATCTAAAGCCTTGACTATAAGCTAATTATTTTTGTCAATAGAAACCCTAATGAAAATTCTGTGGGCAGATATCATGGTGAAATGGAAGGAACTGAACTGGGAATCGGAGGACCTGAGCTTACCTTGGCCTACTGACTACCCAATTTCTATTCTTCTCTCTGGGTGTCAGGTTTCCTCATCCTCAGTTATAAAATGATTAAATGACTTATGGTCACTTCCTGCCTTAAATTTTATGATATTAAATGGAAAACAATGTTTCAACACTTTTTCTTTACAATGAATTCATCTTCAGTGGTTAGTTTCCTACTAGTAAGTACTACAACATTAGTTAGTGTGCCTGGCATATTATTTAACAGCTTAATAAATGCTTGCAAGTTAATTAAAATGTGTTTATTCATAAAAGGGGAGTTGTGCTTTCAGTTATACCTAATTTCTTTCATTTTCCCTTGATTGACTAATTAGTCAAATCCCAGAGGAATTGCTGGTAGACACTTGAGGGGGTTAAGTAACACATAAAAGGTTGCTTTGGTCCTCCGATCTTTTCCCCATCCCTCACCTCTACACTCACGAGGCCTAGACTCAACTTGAGCTAAACAGTTCAGAAAAATAAAAGTCTGGCAAAGTTTTTAAAGTCTCAATTCTTATCTTCTCAATCCATTAGGGAAGAATAAAGTCTGACTCCTACAGCTTTGTTTCATTTGCAAAAACTTCTCATTACTTAATACACATTTTTATTGTTATTAACTCCTAGTTTTCTGACTCATTTGCCTGGCTTTGGGGAACTATTTGAAACCATACTCCTTAACTAAGCAGAATAGAAAGTTGGTTAACATCACCAGGGAAAGACAGGAGGATAATTCTAATTCCAACCTTCTCCATCTATAGATTTTACCCAGGGCCCCAGACATTGTAAACCTAACAAGACCAAAAAACCCTACAGAGTAATCTCAAAAGCAACCTGTAAATTGCAACAGAAAAACACTAATCACAACAAGGTTCCACATCCCAGGTCCACTTAGTCACAGACTGAACTATGCTCAGCAACCCAGGGACTTTGAAGGTCTGGAGCAGATTTTCATTGGTTTACTCAAACCTTGCCTTTAATCACAATTCAATCAGCTTCTAAATTAAAAAGTTCTTAACCTTTTCTGTGTCATGGACCTCTCTGGTAGTATGGTGTAATCTATGAACATCCCAAATATTTTTAAATAAATAAAATAAAATATAAAGGGTTACAAAGGAAACCAATTGAATGAAATAGTTAACAAAACCAGTATTTTTTTAAATTTTTATTTAAGTCAATGGGGTTAAGTGACTTGCCCAAGGTCACACAGCTAGGCAATTATTAAGTGTCTGAGGCTGGATTTGAACCTCAGAACCTCCTGACTCCAGGGCTGGTGCTCTATCCACTGCTCCACCTAGCAGCCCCTAAAACTGCTATTTTGTTTTGTTTTGTTTTTTTATATTTTTCAAGGCAATGGGGTTACTTAAGTAGCTTGCCCAAGGCCACATGGCTAGGTAATTATTAAGTGTCTGAGGCCAGATTTGAACTCAGGTACTCCTGACTCCAGGGCCGGTGCTCTATCCACTGAGCCACCTAGCCACCCCAAGATATTTTTTTTTAAAGTTCACAGATCCCAGATTAAAAAGTTTAGTTTCAAGCATGAGCAATGTTAATTTACCCTTGCACTCATCCAGGAATGAATCAGCTAATTCAGCCCACAACTCCATTATTTTTTCCTTTTCAAAAGAACATTATAAGATGCTAGCAATCAACTATGTTGTTGTTTTAACTATGTGTTCTTACACTGCTACACCTGCAGTTAGAAATCTATGGTCCATGTATGCAGTCCATAATTTCTTAGGCATATCTTCCTTTCTTCAAGTATCTATAATTTCGTTACCACCAAAGTAGACCATAACCCTCCCCCCTTAACTTAAATCTTCCAGTGTTGAGAAAACATACTTCCCTCCCTTCTTTTCAGATGAAGAGGGGGAACCCTCCCACAATTGGTTATGCCAATTTGTCAGATGGTGGACTTTGAGCTCCTTTTTTCTCTCCCTTTTTTAAAATCTGTATTAGGAGGAATGGCTCCCTAACTGGGATGGGCCAAAATTATATTCAGAAATGAAATAAATATTAAAAAAAAATCAATACATTTCTTAATTTAAGTTGCCTAGGCTGCCATGGTAGAATACTCTTCACTCTGAATTCAACTTCATGAGCTTCTTTGAGCTTAGTTCCAGTTTTATTAAGGATAACAGACATATGGACATCAAATGGGTCCATGCTAGAAATTTAGTCCATTTTGGTATAACTGGCCAAGGACTCAGATATCTCTGACATATACAAGGTCACCTCAATTCCACAATTGAGCACAAGATAATAATTTGGGGGAGGTACATAGTACCTAGAGTAACAATACATCCTTATTTGTTTCAGTTATTTACTTTACCAAGACTAAACATCAGGGATTAAAAGTTTCATTTTATATAGTCCTAAATTAGATGGCAACCATATACAAGTACTAGATTCAAATCAATCTCTAACAAGCTTATTATTCTCCTAAGGTATGTTAGGGGGTAAAGAAATACCATATCAATTATCATTTATTTTATATACAGTTTTAGATTTGCCAGGTGCTAAAAAAAAATTAAAATGTACATGCATATGTAGATATAGTCATAAACATAGAAACAGATTCTCACAGTCATTTTGTAAGGTTCACAATACACAGAGTATTGTCCTTATTTTTATAGAGGAGGAACTGGATTATGAGTGAAGTCTCCTAAACATCTTAAAGTAAATATATCCAAAATTGAACTCACTCTTTCCCTAAAAACCCTCCCTTTTTCCTAACTTTCCTATTACATTTGGGGGTAGTACAATCTTCTCAAGTTCACCAATTAGTTTCATCTTCAACTACTCACTCTTACCACCCCCCCCAACATCTCTCATATTCTACACCCACATTTCTTCTCTAATATTGTCACCCTTCTAGGGCAGACCCTCATCATGCCATACCTGGACCACTGTAATAACCTGCTGATTATCTCTACCTCAAGTCTATTTCATCATTTCTTTCTGTCTGTCTGTCTCTCCCCCCCCCCACTTCATTCAGCAACCTACAGTGGCCACCAAATTATATTTATATCAAAATACATTATTATAATACATATTTAATCAAATATTATATTATATAAATATCTCTTAATATATTGTATCAAATATAAAAAATCTTTGTTTACCAAAGTGCTTCACATTCTGCTCCCATTTCTACCTTTCTGATTGGGGGACCATTTTTGCCTTTCTCATTGTATCCTAGCTAAGCGCCTAACAAGCAATTGATAATTTGACACAATAAAATTTGAATATATAAAAATATATCAAAAAGATGAAAGTTAGAACTAAATATATGAAGTGACCTCAGATATGCCATACATGTTCATTAACTCCTTTTACACAAGTAATTTCCTAGATGGCTCCAAGAGGTTTATAAGCATCCCATATTCACTGAGAGGCAACATCAGATAGTAGATAAGACTGCTAGATTTGGAGTCATAAAAGACTTAGCTTCCAGTTCTGCTTCTCACAGTCACTAGCTAAGTAACAAGTCATGAAATGAGAATTATAAAACTGAACAGTTGGGAAAGACTTTGACGGCCATCTAAACTCAATGTCTACCCAAAAACCTTCAATGAAGCACAACTCGTTATCTCCCAAGGAAGCCCATTTCACCTCTGAATAGCTCTCATTGTTGAGAAGTTTGCACTGACTTTAAATGTAATTTAGTCTCTTTGGTTTCCATCTGTTGCTCTAGAAGTCCTGAAATCAAAGGGAACAAACCTAATCCCATTCCAACACTATAGCCCTACCTTCTCTTCATGACAACCCAGTTCAACTCCTCCAACAGATCCTTAATGTGATACAAACTTTCCATTATTCTAGTTGCCTTTTTCAGAAGACTTACCAACTTATTAACATCCTTCTTAAACTGTAGTTTTCCAGATCTGATCTAGTCTAGTCCAACATCTTATTCCTGGAAGCTTTGCCTCCCCTTAATGTAGTCCACAACACATTAGGTATTTTCGGTTGTAGCAAGATAACATTGTTGAGTCATGATATTCTACTCATCATGGACCATATGGGCCATACACTAATGGCCCCATTTATTTGCAAAACATCTTTTTCATGCCTGTCCCATTTTGAACATGTGAAATTGATATTTTGCATCCAAGTATAAGAACTGACATTTATCACCAAAATATTTTATCTTATTTGATTTAGGTCAATCTTCTAGTCTTTCAAGATCTTATCATATCCTGATTCTCTCATTCAAGCATTCCTGCTATGTCTTAACAACCTAGTTCCAGATCCAAATTTTATGGGCCAGGCATCTATGACAACCTGAGTCAGTTTTCTCACCTACAAAAAGGGGAGAATATTACTTGGACTATCACATCAGGGCTGCCCAACCTTATTTTTAAAAATTTTTATTGAAAATTGACAATATATTTTGATTTGTCATTTTAATGAGACTTCTTTGGTAACTTAGTAAACCCATAGGGAACCACAATAAATCCAGGGCTACATTTTGGACAGCCTTGATCTTGTTGTGAAAATGAAATGAGATAATGTAAAAAAATACTTTGCAACTTTATGGCACTTTACAACCATCAAGTATGCATAGTTAAACAGCAAAGATTATTTCAAAAGGAATAAGCAAGGAAACAATTCAGAACTTTAAACCATATTGTATTTAAAAACAAACCTTATTCAAAAAGTTTGGGATCTTGAATTTGAATAGGAAGTGTTAAAATCTCTCATGCCTTTCACCCCAAGATGGAAAAATTTCAAAGAACCAGACCAAAGAATAAAATGAGTATGTACCTTATTAAGTTCTTCTATCCTTCTGATTAGATATGGGTTACTTGAGGAATTCTCAAAATAGACATAATCTGCAACAAAAGGTTAAAAATTTTTTAATACTTTCATAATTAGCATACAAACACTAGTATCATTGTCACTAATCTTACAAAAATTACCCAATTCACATTTCCAAACCTCTTAGCTCAGTTCATACACTGTGTAAAACTGTTTAAATAAAATATACAGTACATCTCACATGCCTGTTATCCATAGTCAATGAATTTCATTCATATCTTTATTTCAATTAACATGGATCATAGACTTAGAGTAATGTCAACAGACATTTATTGAGTACCTACTGCAAGTTAAGCAGTGAGCTAAAAACAAGAGTAAGGCAACAGAGAGTACTTGTTCTCAAGGAATTCACCATCTACAGGAAATAAAACATGCAAATATGACAAAATATATACAAAATAAATGGGAGAGAATCTGAGGGGGAAGGAGAGAATATGTTTGAGGAACAGCAAGGAAGCAACTGTCCCTGAAATCAGAGTCATGACAGGAGCTGGGATGGAGAGGGAAAGTAATCTAGTAAAGTGTTAAGAAAGCTAAAAAGGAAATAAGGGGCCAGATTAACAAAGGGCTTTAAAAATCAAAAACAGGATATTATATTTGATCCTGGAGACAGTAGGGAGCCATTGGAGGTGACTGAATTTGGGGAGTAATTTGGTCAGACTTGCATTTTAAGAAGACCACTCTGACAGCTGGGTGGAGGATAGACTGGAATATGGAGAGACTTGAGGCAGGAAGACCTACTGTAGGCTACTGCAATAGTCCAGACTCAAGTGAAGAGGGCCTGCACTAATGTAGGGTCAGTCAGTGTTGGAGGAGAACAGGGCAAATATATACGAGATGTTTCAAAGGTGGAACAGATAAGACTTGGCAACTGCCTGAATATGAGTGGGTGAGAAAACAGTGAAGAGTCAGTGATTATACAACTTTGTTACGAGCCTATGTGACTAGATCTAAGAAAGGAATTCAGATCATGGACTATAAGACTTTCAACGTACAGGTGAAGCAACTGAGGCTGCCTTAGTCTTGATTTACCCAAAGTTACACTAGGAACAATCAATTTTAAAAAACCAACTCCTATCTACAAAGTACTCTAAGTTTTAATAAAAAAAAAAACACCTATGCCAGCTCATTTGACTCTGTAAGATAGGTGCCACTACTATTAATCCATTTTAAAGATGACAAAGCGGAGTAATCACACAGGTTAAGGGCTTGCCCAGAATCACAGAGCTAGTGTTCAGATAGAACTTTCATTTCCGACTCCAAATCCTGAACTTTATCCACTAAATCAACAGAACTAAGTTTAGAATCCAGTTCAAAACAATGCTCCGGACATTACCATAGCTTTAATTATTCAAGTGCCACTTAATAAATTCCGCTCAATGTGCTCTATCTATGATCCTATGGAGGGAGTATGATGAAGGCAGCAGGCAGAGCCACTTCTCTTGCTCATGACCAATTGCTCATGACTAAATCACAACTATCTCCTTAGTAACTTTAAGGTTTCTAAGTGACATTTCAATGACCAACTAACTTTTCAAAAATAGATCAGACACTGGAGAGTTCTTAGTTCAGCAAATACTTGTGGACCTGGGAGGCAGAGTAATATTAGGCAAAAACTGAAAATATCTGCACGTTTTACACAGCCCCAACCAGGAGAAACTTTCCCCCGGGCAGGAATGCTTTTTTTCCCCTCATTTCACTCCCTTCGGGCCCAGTTAGCATCATGTGCGGACATCCGAGCAGGCTTTCCACAAAAAGAGGGGAAAATGTGGCCGGAGGGCTGGTGGCCTCAACCTAATGGGCTCCCTGGAAACTTCCCACTGTGTGTTTTATGGAGGAGGCAGCACTCCCATTGTTACCGCCTCCCCGTCGGTCTCTTTCCTGCTAAGTGGCCTCCTTGGGCCAGGACCGGGCGCAGTGCTCCCGGGCTGGCCCGAGCCGGGCTGGCCCGAGCCCAGCTCATGAGCCGGGGCGGCCTCTGGGGGCCGGCGGCCCCGGGCCGGGGAGGGCTGCGTCAGGAGGGAGCGGGACCCACAAAGTTTCAGGTTATCGCTCCCTCCGAGGCGCAGGCGCCGCCGCTCCCCATCAGTGGCCGCCCCCGGGCGGGCCGGGCCGGGCCGGGCCGGGCCGGGCCCCGCAGCTCGGCCCCCGCAGGCAGGCCTGGCCGGCTCTCCCCGCCCACGCTCCCGCGCCGGGGCCGGCCTGGCTCCGCGCTCGCCGGGCCCCAGGCTCTGCGCCCACACCGCGGGGGAAGGGGATGCTCGGCCGCCCCCCGGGGCCGGGGGGGAGGGGGCCACGCAGCGGCCCGTGGGCCGGGGACACGCGGTGGGGGAGGGGGCACGCGGGCGGGTCAGGCCCCTCCGGGCTGCGGGCCCCGGCTCTCCCGCCCGCGCCCCCCCAGGCCCGGGTTCCATCCTACCTCCGACCCGGTACATGTTGGCCGCCATGTCCGCCCGCCCGCCCGCCGAGCCGCAGCCGGAGCCCGAGCCCGAGCCGAGCCCCGCCCGCCGCCGCCGCCGCTTCAGCCTCCGCCGCCTCCGCCTCCGCGGCGGCCGCTGCCCCTGCGCCGCCGCCGCCGCCGCCGCCACCAGGGCCGCCGCCTCGCAGGAGGGGGAGGGGGCGAGGAGGGGGAGGGGAGCGACCCGCCCCCGGGCCACCGACCGGAGAGGGCCCTGCCCCCGGAGGGGCGGGCGTGGGGGCCTGGCGGGAGAGCCGGGGGCCCCGAGACAGAACTGGGGGGCCCGAGCTGCCTCGTCTCGGGGCGCCGACCCTTTAAGGAATTTAGGCTAATCCCAGCCCACCGGGCCTCCTCCCTCTCCTCTCCCCCACCCCCCACACACCTGTATGCTACTCTTGCCCAATCACCCCCTTTAGGTTCAAACTCAGCAACGACCCGTGGGAGCTGGTGTGCGTATGTGTGTGTGTGTGTGTATATGTGTGCGTATGTGTGTATGTGTATGTGTGCGTGTGTTTGTGTGTGCGCGCTGCAGTTTGGATCCACACAAGCAGACGTGGGAGTGTGCTGTGCTGTTTCCTCAGCTGCAGCTGCATGGGTGGGTCTGAGTTGACTTAGCTAGTCGGGCGAGATGAGGGAGTCTGCTACTCCTCCTTCCCCTCCAAGTCAGAGCCCGGCCAGGACCGGGCCAGGGACCCGGAGGTCCGGGCGAAGCCCGTGTCTTGGTCCCGAAGTAAGATGTTTGCCAGGATTGTCCCTGGGACGCCAGATTCCTCTGAGGCTGAGCCAGGGAGCCATGAAGCTGCTCCGGAGATGTGCAAATGCGGGGGTGGGGGAGGGAAGAATTAGGCATGATGGTTTTCTCTTTGTCAACGTATCTGAAGAACTTTCCTAGCCCTCCTTCTTAACTCCAAGGCTAGGCTTACAGCTTGAACTTTGTATTGTACTTCCCCTTGAACCTTAGGACACAAAGGAAGAGGCTGGTGCTGAGGGCTCAGGGTCTTGGTCCCTCAATAAGCGCATCTATTTGTAGGTCCAACTTGTGTCCTCTTGTCCCTTGGAAACTCGCTGCCTTCTGGGCTGCAGAGAGACTGATGAAGGCCAATATGGCAGCAGAGGAGTAGGAATCCAGAATGAAAGGGGGTTGGAGGCAGCGGACATGGCAGGAGGACTCCTTTTTCCTTTGTCAATATTGGAAAAAAGGAGCCAACCTTTCCTGCCAGTCCCATTAGCAAGAACCACACGACAACCAGGTTGGTAGTGATGGACAGTAACAAGCTAACTGCAGTTAAGCTTTCCACTGTGTCGTTATTTTGCCCAATTTAGCCCTCTAAACAAACCACTTTGGTTTTGATATTCTTCATATCCTGATGAAAACAAGAAACCAAATAAAGTCTGAAGCTAGCTCAACCTCCCCAAGTGAACTCAAACAACCTTATTTAGTGAAACTAAACTGTTCTCCAGCTAGACTGAAGGTTCCAAACTGTTCCCAAACATTGTTGTTTAATAAACATGAAGATGCCCCCATGCTGGTTGTTCCTTCTTTGGAGTTTCTGCCTGAGAAACTGCCGACTCTCACTAGTTCCAGGCTCCAATTCTTGTAGGTTTTCTTTTTTAATCTCCCTAAGAGAAAGACTGCTGCTCTTCGTTTTCTGACAAGTCTTGCATTTAATTTGATACAATAAACATACATTTTTTCTGATAGATTTCAGACTTTATGTGTAATCAAACTTAGAGAACTAGACAAATAAGAAAAAAAAAGAAATCCACTGTGAGTCTTTATTTCAGTCTTTTCCTCTTCCCTAAGAAGAAAATTAACAGCAATGAAGTTGTCATCATTCAGCTTAAAGAAGCTATCACAATTGTTGTACTAGATTTTTATCAAAATATTCTCTGTGGCAGGGAATCTCTATCTGTCTAATTATTTAAAGAAGAGTCAGGGAAGACTGCTTTATTTGTCCCAGTAGCACAAGTCCCAAAGAATTGTAATCAGAACATCATTCAGCATCATCATTTTGTATCACCTTCTGAATCAACAAGGCCAAGAAACTCTTCTGTGCAATTAAATAATGATGTAAAGAGGAATAACCTCTGAGTGGCCCCCAATGAGGAGACTCAAGCAAAGAGGCCTTTCCCCTGTGCCACAGTTCAGCAGATAGGGAGAAAAGATCTTTCCTTTCCAGCAGCTTTTCTTCCAACATTGACAACCTAAAACAGAAACACATGACAATGATAGGAAGGAGATGTAGTTTAAAATACTGTTCCTGAACCCCAATTAAAGGGAGGAATGATATTGAATTCCCTAAGCAGTATAATCTGGATATCTGTACTACTAATAATTTTTCAAGGAATCATTTCAAGTTAACTCCTAGACAATTCCAGATTTGTTTCTGATTATAAATATACAGACACCAATGTCCTACAGAAAGACTTCTTCAAGTTGGAGAAGAAAATCATCCCTAAGTATATACATAATCTACTCCAGCTGCTCTTTCCACTTTATTTTCCTTAGTATTTTTATGTCTTCATATATTACATTAAAAATAATATTAGAATCTAAATCTCACTATCAATGAGAGAGAAAATAGGTTATTGTAAAAAATCTTATAGAACTTTTCTATTTTTCATCTTGTATTGTCCTCAGGTTCATCCTTTAATACTCAGAGACTTTGCTGGGTCTCTTGACAAATTTTCTAAAACTTTTTTTTCATTCTACCACTTTATTTTATGAGGTGAGGTAATAATACTTAAAATCTTCTACCATCTTCCCTTTGACAGTTTACCCCCCCCCCCAAAAAAATACTCTAAGCTGACATTGCCTTTGGTCACATTATTTATCCACTTGACTTTTGGGGGGGTTTTTGACTTTCTTTTTGTAACAAGTGATTTCCAGTAGTTAAACCTGATGGTTGTTGAACTGAATTGAATTCTTAACAATCAAGCTATATTTCTTTTCTCAGTTTTTAGAAAAGTAATTAAAAACGGTCAATATTATTACCTCTTTAGTTAACAGTGATAAAACTTCTACTCTTCTTTAGAGAGTAGTAATTGAAAATATTGATGTCTATTCTTTTAATTACTTCTTATTCTTTTGCTTGTAGAAGATTCGACTCACCAACATGCTTAAATTCATTTAAATTTAATAAATATTTCAACTAGCTATATTCAAATATTCCATAGAAATCACATCACACTTTTTGGCTCAGATGATTTAAATACTTAAGAATTGCAATCTTATCATGTTTTTACTCCTTTAGGCATTTATGAATAAACTAAAAACAAATAAACAAAAAACTTGCCCACAATTCACTAATAAATTTCTCAATCTTCTCTACTCCACATCTATGACTAGACCATAAAGATAGCATTTAAAATTATTTCAGCCATTTGTTCATGGCAGCAGTTCACTATTTTAAAACCCTGAGTTGTCTTAATTGCATATCATGCCTTCTTATTTTCTTTTAATTTGGTGTATTGATTTTTATTCTGGTTTATCTAACTGTACATCACTAATTGGAAAATGATTTCCATGCCTATAACTAGTTGTTTCCTATTTGATATGATTGAGTCAATTTTAGGTTTAGCTCTAATGTTCAGTGCTTGTTGTGTTTTGTACTTCCCTATTCTGTCATTGAAGAAAAAGTTCAAGAAGTGAAGCTTCAGGGTAATCTACAAGTCTTTGACCTCTTTTGTTTCTTTTTTTCTTTTGTTTCATGTATTTAAGTTATATTTTCCATTATATTTTTCCCAGTATACATTGAACTCAAATATGCATTACAGTTACTAAGGATTAAGCAAAAATTGATTTAATTTGCAAAGGCTTATCACATTTTTTCATAGAATTTCTCTACCATTACATCCTCTAAAAACAGCTAAATCAAGGAAGAGAATACCCACCTATATGAAATTTCAGGTCCATCAAAGTATCCTAGAAGTATTATTGGATAAAGGAAAGAACTAGAACTTAGAATACTACCTTGGATAACAAACTGAATAGTTATCCTTAATGGGGGGATGGGAGAAGTTGCTGAGAATATGTGTGGGGAAGGAGGGGGTGATGAATAGCAAAGTCAAACAATTTTCAATCTGGCTTCCAGAACTGCTTTCTCCAAGGTTACTAGAGATCTCTTAATGAAACCTCAACCTTTCTGGCATTTCAGACTCATTTGGCATTTAATATTGTTGACCACTCCCTCCTCCTCCTAGACAGTCTCCTCCCTGTCTTTTCATGTCATTCTTCAAGTTCACCTCCCTGCTCAATCTTTCTCAGTTTCCTTTCACAGATATTTCATGATCCAGTTCCACACCTTCTATGGGTGTAGCCCAGGATTGACTCTTCTGTCCTTTCTATATCCTGACTATCTTGATAATCTCACTAGCTCCCATGCTTCAACAAACATCCCTCTGCAGATGACTCTCAGGTCTATGACTTCAGCCCCACACTCTCCACTGAAATAATCCCATTTAACTGATTATTGGACATTGGTAACTAGATGTCCTTGACTAGATAGCAAACTCAAATGTCAGAAACAGAACTCATTATCTTTCCCAAAAAAAATCTTCCCTTTTTTCTAATTTTCCTATTTCTTTTGAAGCACCATCATCCTACCAGTCATTCAAGTTTGCAGACTTCAAGGTCACTCAATATTCTTACTCACTAAATCAATCAGCAAGCATTTACTCAGACAAAAATATAACCAAAACCAAAGTCCCTATGGTCATGGAGCTTATTTTCTAACAGGAAAGATAATGTGTAGGTTAACAATAAAATAGCTGATATGTATACGGGGCTCTAAGGTTGTAAAACACTTTACAAATATTATCTCATTTAAGCTTCACAATAACCCTGAGACTCATTTTTACAAATGAAGAAATTAAAGCAAACTTTAATTTCTTTTAAATTCATTGACTTGCCCAGGGTCATACAGCTAATAAGTGCATGGGGAGGCCAATTTTGGAAATGTTCATGACTTCAGATTCATCACTCTACTACCTAGCTGCATACATATGTAAATATATTCATACTTTGACCAAAATAAATACAAATGCACACCAAGTAGTTAAATATGAGATAGTTTCCCAGGAAGTACACTAGCACTTCAGGAGGTCAGGAAATTGTTATTTAGTCTCTAGAAGAGAGATTCTATAAGCAGAGGCTTTGAGGGAGTGAAATCCAGGCTTGGGAATAGCTGTTACAAAGGCCTCGTGATAGAAGATAAGAGTGTGGAGGGACTGAGACCAGGCCCTTTTAACTGATTGCAAAGTACTGGAGGAGGAGTAATTTACAATGCAGCTAAAAGATTAAGTCTTGGCAAGGTTATAAAGGGCTTTAAAAGCTAAACAGAAGTCTTTCTATTTTATTATAGAGACAATAGGGAGCCACTGGAGCCTATTGAGTAGGGGAGGGACATGGTATGATCTGCCCTTAGAGAAAATTATTTTGGCAGCATTGTGGAGAATAGAATGGAATGGGGAAATACTTAAAGCTGGGAAGCAAATTATTAGTCTGTTGCAGTTATCTAGGAAAGAGATGATAAAAGCCTGAACTAAATGAGTTACTGTGTAAATTGAAAAGTAGGGGTTAGTTGTGAAGGATAGTGTAGCAGTAGAAATTTGGCGATGGATTAGATTTATGGGGTACAATAAGCGAGGAGTTCATGACATCAAGTTTGGTAATCTGTGAGAGTGGAAAAATGGTGCCTTTCACAGATAAAGGGCAGTTTGGTAGAGAGTTTAGAGGGGAAGTTAATGAGTTCTATTTTCATTTGAGTTGTCTCCAGAATTCAGTTTGAAATGTTCAGCAGACAATTAATCATGTGAGATCAAAGCTTAGAGAAGAGATTGTGGTTAGATATATAGATTGGGAAAATGATAATTAGACCCAAGGGAACTGGTGGTGATCACCAAGAAAGAGAGAGTGCAGAGACTATGTATGGGGTTCTAGGATTGAGCTTCAGGGAAAATGAACTAAGTTGGGGAAGTAATATGAATGCTGAATGTGCAAAGGAGATTAAGACCTAGTTAGATAAGTAGGAAGAGAACCTGGGAGAGAATGGTGTCACAAAATCCTCAAAGGTGAAGGATATCCAAGATGAAAGGGTGGGTCAAATGTAGCATATAGATGAGCTCAAAGGAAGTCTGAAAAAAAAAAGATCATATGATTTCACAATTAAAATACCACTGGTGACTTTGGAAAGAGCAACTACATTCTAGCAATGAAGTTGGAAGCCAAACTGCAAAGAGTTAAAAGGATGGGGGGGGTTAGGTACCTTTTACTTTTAATTTGATTATGAAAGAGAAGCTGCAAGAAGACAGCTCCAAGGTCTTTGAAAGTTTGCTTTTAAACAGGGAAGAAGTAGACTTGTTTGCAGGTAATGGGGAAGGAAATATAAGATAGGAAGGAAGTAGTTGAGGATTACTTACCAAGTCTCTATTGATTTTGTCTCTGTAATATTTCTTGCATCTGGCCCCTTTTCTCAACTTACATGGCCTCTACCACTAGTCTCATTTATGTCCTTATCACCTCTTGTAATATCCTCCTAATTATTCTACCTCCCTCCAGTATCTCCCTTCTCCAACCTATCCTTCATGGAACAGGCAATTTAATATTCCTAAAGCAAAGACCTGATCATGTCACCTCCCTGCTGAAAAAGATAAAACATGAACTCTTCTATTTGGTATTTAAAATGTTTCACAGGACTTCAGGCTAAGATAATGACATTTTAGAATCTAGAGGATCCCCAATCCCCCTCTCCCCAAAACAGTTTATTAAACCTCTAAAAATGCTTGAGAAAGAAAATGATAAAGAAAACCAAATAGAAACCACTAAAAATCCCTCCATCCAGTCTAGGAGTCTGAAAGACCACTAGAAACCTGTGAAGGCTTTGAGGAGAGGCAAACTGGGTTATGTAGACGATGTAGCACACAAGTTGCCTGATCTCCCTGCAGTAGGCAGGATCAAGCCATTGCCCAGAAAGCCATATTATTATAGTCATAGCTGAAGACTGGACCAATATCCAGACACCCTATGCTAATCTAGCAAAGCATTTGGGGTCTTACAGGAGACCTGCTGCTAGCATAATCAATATTTGATTGGGACCTGTCAGACTTAACAACAAATGTCTCAACTCCTGGTTTAGGACTATATAAGGAGAAAGTGACAGAGAGAGAGGACCAAGGCCAAAACCTAAAAGTTAAACCACCAATGGACAAAGAAATCCCAGAAAGGCATGACCATTGCATCTAGAACCAAATGAGAGTTGACCACTCATCCAAGGCTATAAATAGAGAATAAAGTCTGATCCAATACAGAAGACCTAATATAGAAACTGTGACTGAAGATATTGATTAAGAGAAGAAAAGTCCAAACACAATAAAGAATTATTAGGGATTAAGAAAAATCTAAGAGGGAATAACATTAACAAGTCCAAGTAGTACCTCAGAGAGAAAAATAACCTGGCCAAAAAAGGTTCAAAAAGTGAAGCAAGAGATATAAATGTAATGTTAAATGAAGTAAGAACTGAAAAAGAAAGAATGAGAAAGATAGTTTAGAAAAGGGAAAAACCTTAACCAAGAAATGGACACCTAAAAATTAGAATGGGTCAAACAGAAATGACTCCATAAGGCAGTAAGAAATATTAAAATGGGGCGGCTAGGTGGTGCAGTGGATAAAGCACTGGCCCTGGAGTCAAGGAGTACTTGGGTTCAAATCCCGTCTCAGACACTTGAAATTGCCTAGTTGTGTGGCCTTGGGCAAGCCACTTAGCCCCATTTGCCTTGCAAAAACCTAAAAGAACAAAAACAAAAAACAAAAAAAAAACCCAGAAATATTAAAACAAGGTGAAAATATTGATCTAATGGAAGAATATAAGAGATATAATATTAAAGATAACTGACCCAGAAAACAGAACAAGGATAAATAATCTAAGAATCATTGTATTACTAAAAAATCATGGCTAGAAAAAAGCCTGCATATCATATCTGAAGAAATGAAAATTGTCAGATCTATTAGAACTGGAGGACAAGAAAATAGAAAAAAAAATATTAGTCACCAGGAAGGAAGGAAGGAGACTTTAGGCACATTATAGCCAAAATTCAGAGCTCTCAGGTCCAAGAAAAAAAAGAAGTATTGAAAGTAATCAGAAAGAAAAATTCAAGGTCAGAGCAACCACAGTCAGGATCAAACAAGATATGATCATATCTATTATTAAGGAAAGAAGATCTTGGGTTATGACATGCCAAATGGCAAAGGATAAAGGCTTACAGAAAAAAAACCTTAGTCTGACAAACAAAATATAATCTTAGAAGAGAAAAAATGGATTTTCAATAGAATGTCTTCTAAGTATTTCCAATGGGGATAAAAACTAGGAGAGATGCAAACAAAGTAGTAGCAAACTGGAAAAGTAAATTTATTTGATCATTTGGAAGGGCCAAAAAATGAGGAAGTGCTTACATTCTAATGTAGGGAAAAGAATCCCTTAAGAACCCTACCTTAAGTGCCATAGGAAATGAGCCTGTCATTATCTAGATCCTGCCTTTCTAGGCTATTTGTACTTTACTCCCTACCCATAGCAGGAAACTAGGAAGTGTAATGATAGAGCACCCTGCCTGGAGTCAGAAAAATCTGAGTTGAAATCTGACCATAGGCTTAGACTCTTACTAGCTTTATTACCCTGGGACAGTTATTTAACCATGTTTTCCTCAGTTCCTGATCCATAAAATGGGAACACACTGGGAATGAAATGGCAAAACAATCCAGGATCTTTGCCAAGAAAATACAGAGTAGGACACGACTGAACAACAACTCCTACACATATTCTTCATGCAAGCCAAACTGGTCTACTTACTATTCCTCATGTAAAGCATCCATCTTTTGACTTAGTGCTTTCACAAATTTTTCTTCTTCTCCCCCCGCCCAATACCCGGAATACATTTTCTCCTCTCTTCTGATGTTTCTTCGCAGTCCCTAACTTCCTTTTGAGGTCTACTCAAATGCCAGATTGGAATAAAATCTATCTTGCTTCACTCACTCTTTAGATATCTTTATTTATTTTATATAATATTTACTTAATTTGTACACAGAGGGGAAACTAAGTTCCCCCTGGATAGAGTATCAAGCCTGGAATCAGGAAGATCTAAGTTCAAATCTAGCCTCAGATACTTACCTGCTGTGGGACATTGGACAAATCATTTAACTGTGTTTGCCTCAGTTTCCTCACCTGTAAAATGAGCTGGAGAATGAAATAGCAGACCATTTCAATAACTTTGCCAAGAAAATCCCAAATGGGGTCACTAAGAGTTGGACATGAGTGAAATGACTGAAAATTTTGGGCATAATACATGTTATTCCCACACTTACCCTCATTAGAAATGTTAACTACTTTAGAAGGACTATTTGATTTTTGTCTTTACAATCACCTACCACAATGCCTTATTACACAGAAAGTACTATAGTTGCTTAATAAATATTTGAATGAATAACTGTGACTTTCTCCAAGGCACTGCCCTAGGACAGTGCCCTGTAGTTGTGTTGGTTAGGGTTACAAAGTGTGCGACACATTATATTTTGGTCCGAGCTTCATGGTCATTGTCATCCTGAGAGACAGTGGCCAGTCTTTCCTTGAGCTTAAGCTTCAATCAGGCTTTGAGTCCTCATGCATGGATAGGAACAGGTTCAACAGGTCATGTTAATGAAATCAGAGCCCAGGACTGTTTTGCCAAAACAAGTTTAAAGTGGGGTGTGGGGAAAAAGTGTGAGAGAGAAGGAGTAGAAAATTGTTCTGGTCAGTGGGTTGCTAACCTGAGTTGAGGGAAATGTGTGCAAGGACAATCTGCTGAAGGTTTGATGATTTCACTCAGCTTAAAGTCCAAATTTCCACTGGGGCACTTATGGGATACTCTGCCCAGAAGCTTCCTCCATGCCTGGGGCCTAGGCAGTCATCCTGGTAAGAGAGGACTCTGCCAGAGAAAGCAACTCTGACTAATTTCAGCCTCACCCTCCCACCTTATTTGATGGGATCCAACACCCTGTTATAAAGGAGACAAAGACAAAAGAATCGTGGAGAAAGAGAGAGAGAGAGGAACAAAGACACAGAAAGTCAAAAGTGTGGTCCCCCTTTTTTTTTTAGTGGCCCCATCCCACTTGCAAAACCTGGTCTCAGGACTAGCCAGAACAGAAGGCAGGAGAACCTTCCTTCTTCCTAAGCCCTGACAATAAAAAATATATCTATACATACAATTGCAGAAGAGACAGCAACTGGGCCCTTTCGGTTCACTTAATTTGAAGAGTCCCAACAGTAACCCTATCCCCCTCTCCTGTTTCTTCCATGGATGATACTCACGCCTGACTTCTTTAATGTTTACCATCCAAGTCCCATTCCAACTCCAACCATTTTTGTTTTCTTCCTCAGAAGAATTGCTGATTCCTGAACCCCTTGAAGAGACATCTTCACCCCTTTGGAAGATCCAGACTAGGAGAAATATGCAATTTCATCATCAAAGCTGCAGTTACCTTTATGATAAGAATCTGAGGGAAGTTTATTTCCTTTTCTGATTTCAAAAAGGGCTGAAGATACTAAAGAGTTAGAAACAAAACTTTGAATTCCTGGATAAATAAATAGTTACACACACACACACACACACACACACACACACACACACACACACACAAAACTGGATCTTTACATAATATATCAAAGCAAAAACTAACCCAACTTTTCAAATTTAATTGCACTATTCAGAATTGAGGATGTGTGATCCTTAGTAGAGTACTTCTTAGGGGTGGTAAATTTTCCGGGCCTATGGAAAAGTATATATTGGATCAAATCATACTCTTCCCCTTCATGATTCCTGACTGACTAGATCAAGGGGGCTAGATCAATAACGAGGTTTTTGTAGAGAGATTTTTCAGAAAGTGATCCAACTTTTCTTGAATATATCCCCACATGTACAGATTACATCTTGTCATGAAAGTGACTGTATACATATATATATATATATATATATACACTCACATATATATGTGTATGTATACATATGTATATACATACACACACACACATATTCATATACTCACACCTATAATTGGGGAGAATCAGAAGGATTGGTCTACAAAATTGCTATTACCTTCTGTGGACCTGGGCATGTATACTTTGGTTCTGTGGGAAGGAATACAAGTTCATCTATCTATGGTCTTTTTTTTAATTTAAGATTAAAAAAAATTTATTTTGGGGTCAGCTAGGTGGAGCAGTAGATAGAGCACCAGCCCTGGAGTCAGGAGTACCTGAGTTCAAATCCAACCTCAGACACTTAATAATTACCTAGTTGTGTGGCCCTGGGCAAGCTACTTAACACCATTTGCCTTGCAAAAACCTAAAAAAAAATATTTTTTATATCACAAATTTTTAATGCTATTTTTTAAATTACATGCAAAGATAATTTCCAGCAATCATCCTTTTGAAAGCTTTTAAGTTCCACATTTTCCAATTCCCCTCCTCCCCACAGCAGCAAGCAATCTGATATAGGTTATATACACATGTACAAAAATGTTTTAACATATTTCCAAATTTGTCATGTTATGAAAGAAGAATCAGAACTAAAAGGAAAAAAATGAGAAAAAGAAAAAAAAATGCAAAACAAGTTTTAAAAAATGAAAGTAACATCCATCACACATCTTTTAGAATTGCTCTTGGTCACTGAACTGCTTAGAGGAATTAAATTCATCATAGTTGATCATCATACAATGTTGCTATCAAGTAACCTGGTCCAATTCCTTGAGAAGTGATCCAGTATAAAAGATCTGGGAGTTTCCCCTGATCACATGGGTTAGTTATATTGGATTCAGATACCACCTGGTGTCTACCTTCCTCTCCTTCACTCAGGCAGAATCCCACAGAGAGATCTATTCAAGGCCAACTAAGCTTCTAAGTCTATCAGACTGGCAGCCTTAAGGATCACGAATTTATGTCCCCATCAGACCTGAGTCTCCCATAGCCCAGGGAGACATTGTAGACTTTTCATGTCTTCCTTTCTTTCTCACCATTCTCCTGGTTCTTATATTAAAGGACGGCACACTGGAAACAATTTTGCATTTGGAGTCTAGAGAGAACCAGGTTTGGATAACCTCTGATACTAATTATGTGATTCAGTAACACTTAGCCTTCCTGGGCTTTAGTTTCTAGGTCTCTAAAATGGAAATGACAATATTTGTACTCTCTACCCACAAGGATGTTATGAGGATCCAATAAGATAAGGGGAGTTGCCATTTCCATAGCACCTTCTATGAGCCTGGCACACTGTACTGAGCCCTTTTAACAATCATTTGATCCTCATAACAAAATGACCCCCCATTTTACAGAAGGCAAACTTAAACTGAGGCAGAGGTGAAGTACTTGCCCAGAAACCCACAGCTAGTAATTATCTGAGGTTAGATTTGAACTCAGGACTTCCTGAGTCTAGGCTCAGCACTATCCTTTGTTTTGTCTTTGCCTTTGCTAACCCATGTAAGTGGCTTTGCATACTTTAAAGAGTTGTATACATACATAACTTTTACACAGCTTGATAATCATTGATCAACTCACTTTTGGCCTGTTTCTTCATTTGTAAGGCTTGGGAATTGAATTAAAGCAGAGATTTCTTCTGAGCCTAAATGTTAAGACACCTATTATCCCCCAAACAAACCCTTTGGACCTAGGTTTAGGTAAGAGCCTTCCCACCAGAATAGAGGAAAGGACAAGATTTCCCTTGGGGTATCTTTCTAGTCTAAGCCTACTGATTCACAAACAAATTTCTGGGGAGCCAAGACCACATTTGCCAACCCCAGCCTTGAGCATTTTAACAAGAAGTCTGTATGTGAAAGATGTGGCAACTCCTAGATCAGAATGCATTATTTATGTTCCCAGTGTCAACGCGGCTCCAAGGCACCAGGGAAATGGAAAAGGCACTCAGGCCTTGGCTGATTAATCTAAATATTTAAACAGGAATCAAGAGTTGAGGTAAAATCCATTTTTCTTTAGTAATTTGGAGACTGAAGATTTTCCAGGCAAGAAAATAAGAAACATCATCCAAAGAATAAATAGAGACGGGGGGACCTCATGAGTCAGTCAGGTGAATGGCCTGTCTCTCCCTCACCTCTTATGCCAGGCCCTGTACCCTTCTAGGTAAATAAACATTATTCATAGAGATTTTGAAAGAATAAAGGCACAGAGAGACAAGGTAAGATCAGAGTTTCTCAGTACCCTTTGGTGGATGTATTTCTTTTGTTTTATTATCCCTTAGGCCAACCCTCACCTTACTGTAATCTGTAGTCCAGAATCCTCAGATTGTATTTACATGTACTAGTTTAAATTTTAGCAATAGCTCTTGCCCCATTTCTCAACATGCACCCTTCCCAATCCCATCATTCATCATCAAGAGCTTCCTCAGAGAAATTGAACAGATTTATATATTTAAGTTTCTACAAATGTAAATTAAAGAATACCCATTCTTCATAGGAACATTCAAAGTAATATAAAGAGCATTATAGGGCAGTTTTTATTGTTTATGCAATAAGTGAAGAGGAGCAGGCAGACTCCAGACAGCACCTGAAACAAATTTAACTAACAGTTGTTATCATGGAAACCCCCAGCTCTACTGAAATGGGGTGCTTCCCAGGGAGCTGGGCACTTTCTTTTTTTTTTTTTTTGGAAGGGACAGCTCTCTGATAGTAAGGACTGGTTTTCTGGTCTCTTGCCAAAGACATGACATATGTAGATATGTATCATGGGTTGTTTTTTGTTTTTTTAATTTCTCTAGTGGGGGTAAAGAGGATACTAGAGACAGTTTTATTTTTTTTTTTTTGCATAGAAGACAAGGGCATACAGTGGGCAGAAGTGATCCATGCCCTTCTCTTCAAATTTCAGTGAGGTTTACCATTCCCCAAACCCTCAGTTGTCCCCCAGATATATACCTGATGTTTCAGACTCTATTCAGAAGAAAGGGAAAGGAAAGGAAAGGAGAGAAGAAAGAAGGAAAACTAGTGATGCTGCTAAATGTTTGAGGGAAGCCCTTCTTCAGCCCAGGAATCCATATATGGAATTGCTAGTGGTAAAGGGTTATTTGTTCCCCAAAACTTAAATGAACTTAAATTTGTTAGGGAGGCGGCACCCTTCTTAGTGGACCTTCAATATCTAAATGACTCTTGGTACTAGCAGGAGCATAGTCCATATCTTTCACTCTTCCAGTTCGAAGGCCATGTTCATGATATTTTCCTCAAGAGACTGGGGCTGTTCAGGAGCTCCTCCTTCCCTTACTATAAGCTGGATTCTCAAACCCTCTAGAAATGCAAGAAATTCTTACCTGTATCTAGGAGGCTGGGGGTCAGAACTTCCCACCTCTTGGATGCATAGTCTTCTTCTTTACAACTACTATATCTTAGACTGAGAATCATGTCACTGATTCACCAAGAATTTAGCCTCCAGGAATCTTTAGGGTAGGTAGATGAAAACATGAGATAGTCATGCAATATGCCTTCTCTTTTAGAGGGGAAGGAGAGGGGAAGAGTCTTTATGCATGCAGAGAATTTCTACCACCAACATGCATACCCTAGAGGCACTAGGTGGTGCAGTCCATAAAAGCTTGGGGACTAGAGTCACCAACATCTGAGTTCAAATACCACAAATACTAGTTGTGTGATCCTAACCAAATCTATCTGCCTCAGTTTCTTCAACTATTAAATGAGCAACGTAATAGTAACCAACTCATAAGGAGGACCAAATGAGATAATGTTAATAAAAAGTGCTTAGCATAGTGCCTGGTAATAGTAAATGTTACATGTGTTAGCTATTATACTTATGTACATGCTACATTGGAGATGGAAAAACACAGCAAGTGACCATCACAAATGGGAGAGTAAAAGACTTTGGTCTTTGTACTTGCTACTATTACCTTGAGTTATTTGGATAGTAAAGGTCTGATAAGAAGGGTCCTGACTTTAGCAACCTCAAGACCCCTGGACCTTATCATACATCCCATTGCTGCAACCTTAGGACTTTTGGACTGGCTTACCTTTCTTTTAAGGGTTGTTTCCCTTAATTAGAGCAAGAACTATCTCCCTTTTTTCCTAATTATATCCCTAATGCTTGGTACAAAATAAGTGCTTAGCAGTTTTCATATATTCCCCTGAGCTATCCTGATTCATACTAGGAAAATTTTTTAAAAATTTTATTTAAGGCAATGGGGAGTTATATGACTTGCCCAAGGCCACACGGCTAGGAAATTATTAAATGTCTGAGGCCTCATTTGAACTCAGGTCCTACTGGGCTGGTGCTCTGTTCACTGTACTAGCTGCTCTGTCATCTCAGATGACTGAGTCCTTGATCACTCCCCTATATAAGAAAAAGTAAGCAAAAATCTTCTAATAAGTTGGTCACATCTCACAATCTGCATCTTATTCTGTATTTGTGTTCACCATCATATTTCATCATTAGTTCTTCTAGACTGAGAATGGTCATTACAATTAACTAGCAATAGAGTTTTGTATTCATTTACATGTAATTTTTTATATAATCCCCACTTTTTTGGTTATTTTGAAAATTAGTTCATTCAAGTCTATACAAGCTTTTCTGAATTTATCATTATAAGCATTTCTGATAGTGCAGTTATATTGTATTTATTTCAAATTCTGTCCTAAGATCAAAACATTCTCTGATAAATATAAAAAGATATGATCATGGAGAAGAATTTGGAGCTATGCTCAAAGGGCTATAAAATTCTGCATGCCTTTTAAAAGATCCCAAAGAAATCAAAGGAAAAGAACCCATATGTATAAAAATATTAATAGCAGTTATTTTTGGGGTGGCAAAGGATTGAAAACTGAAGGCATACCTATCAGTTGAGGAATGGTTGAACAAGTTGTGCTATATGATTGTAATGGAATACTATGGTAGTATAAGAAATAAGGAGGGTAATATCAGAAAACAAGGAAATACAATATGAATTGATGCAAAGTGAAATGAGCAGAACCTGGAAAACAATATACACTGGAACAACAATATTGCAAAGACAACTAACAGTGAAAGACTTAGCTACTTTGAAATACAATAATCCAAGACAATTCCAAAGGATTCATGATGAAAAATGTTATCCACTTCCAGAGAGAAAACTAATGGACTCTGAGTATAGATTGAATCCTTTATTTTTATTGCTTTTTTGTTTACCATTTGGCTAATGTGGAAATGTTTTATTATGTTTTTGTTTTTTTGTTTTTTTAGTTTTTGCAAGGCAATGGAGTTAAGTGGCTTGCCCAAGGATACACAGCCAGGTAATTATTAAGTGTCTGAGGCTAGATTTGAACTCATGTACTCCTGACTCCAGGGCCAGTGCTCTATCCACTGTACCACCTAGCTGCCCCGGGAAATGTTTTACATGTCAAAAAAAGTTATAAACAATCTCCCAAAGGATTGCAAGCTAATAACAAGCTTAAGAGATATGACTCCAAATTACTACTAATCATTGATGAATGGAAAAGTAAATGATAATAATGTTTGTGTTGGGAGCTAGGGTCTCTAAGCTGTTTGACACAGTCACTGCCTGATGGAACAACAGTTCCTTCTTCAATATATATATATATATATGTATAGGGATTCCATGTATACTCATATTTATAGGTCTATTATTGATTGCAAAACTTATTCATCCTAATAGTGGAATGACTATAAAGGAAGGATTTCAGAGAAATTCCTTAAATAAAACAGATTGTGAACTCTGTCCAAATTTAACAGTATTGCCTCTCCCTGAGACATACAAAAGGCTTCAACATTATGAAATCTTTGGAAAATATAGCACTGGGAGTTCCAGGGAGACCTCAGAATATATACAGGGAAAACAGAGACAAGATGGGTCAGATAGAATTCCAGGGAAATTAACAGTTTTGCCCCCCTTATCATACACAGGAATATATGATAAAGATGGTAAGAGAATAGTTAGTATAAGTGACCAATATGTGAACTCTAATAGCCCTAGTTTATTGGGAAAGAATAAAAAGTCATAGAAACTGTAGTGTCTACCAAGAAGGGCTGAAAGGAAAATTGGTTATTGAAGGAGTCAACAGACAGGTGGACAAACATAACTACCCTCACTATAGGTTGTCAAGTGAGCACATCGAAAAACATTACATATGCGGCACAAAAACATAAAAGCATTCCATTTAAACAAATTATATCAAAGATTATTATCAGGAAAATTCTGCTTAATTAATAACTTTACTATGCAGCAGCAAACTAAGCAACAGGCAGGTTGAGGTCATCACGGTCTGAACAGATAATCACACTTGTAACCACTACATGATCAAACTCGTAACCATATGAACTATATGATTAATGATGAAAATTGTATACTTTTGTAACCAAGGAAATTATTTTAGTTTGCTTGTTTGATATGATTCTGAGACTATAAAAATAAATCCAAGCAGCTGACATTCAGTCAACCTGCTCCTGCCTTTACCCCTTTGTTGACTCATTTCGCCGACTCTATCCCTCCTATCAGGTTCCAAGGACCCCGCAGAGGCTGGACCCCCCCACATGTTTGTCCTTCCTTCTGGAAGAAGACCATGACATCAGAGAGGTGATGCTATGATAAGCACATGGATTGGCTTTGAGTTAGGGGGTGCTGTGCTAAATCACTGGCCTCACTTTCTCTTCCACAGTCACCTTATAAATCAGGACAACTGGAATACCCTGGAGGAGAGGCAACAGGGTTAGGTGATTGGCCCAAGGTCACACAGCTAGTGAATGTCAGTTGCCTGAGGCTGCATTTGAACTTCTGTCCTCCTGACTCCAAGGCCAGTGCTGTATCTACTGGGCCACCTAGCTGCCCAGGGATGCAAATAGAAAAGAAGAAAATCTCTTTTTACAAGGAACTCACATGCAATGCCTTTTTCTTTTCTTTGTATCACCAACACTTAACACACTAGGCTTGGCACACAGCAGGGGTTTAATACATGCTTATTAATGAGTGACACTATAATGGAGAAAAACATAAAGGATTTTTCAATTATAATTTGGATACAAAGGTCCCATAGTCCCTAAAATACAGTGGGCAAAATAGAGAGTAATGCATCTTCTTTAATGCTATGTTGTCCACTGATGAAATATTATCTGTTTCTGGTTTTGAACTCTTTGAGCAAAGGACTTTGGTAGCAAGAACCTTCTTTTCTGGAACTTTAGTAGATATAGGTACTAAGAAATGCAAATTGAAACAACTCTGAGATTTCAACTCACATCCAAAAAATTAACAAAAGAAGAGACTAATCAATGTCAGAGAGGATGTGGACAGATGGGTTCACTAATGAATTGGTCCAACCATTTTGTTTGAAAAACAATTTGGAAACTTGGAGAGGTTCTGGGAGGATTGGGATATTAATACTCTGTTGGTGGAGTTGGGACCTAATCCAACCATTACCAAAAGCAATATGGAACTATGTCCAGAGCAATATGAAACTGCTCAAAGAGCAATAAATTTGATCATATCCTTTGACCCATTAATACGAATACTAGGCCAATATCCAGAAGAAATACTAAAAAATGAGAAAAACCCCACATGTTTCAAAATATTCATAGCAGTTCTTTTTTTTTGTAGTAGCAAAGAATTGGTAATTGAGTTTATGCCAATAAATTGGGGAATGACTGAGCAAGTTATGGTATTTGAATGTTATGGAGTACTATTACTCTCTAAGAAACCATGAATGGTTGAACTCTAGAGAAGCATGGAAAGAATTATAGGAAATGATGCTGAGCAAAGGAAGAAGAACCAAGAGAACATTGAACACATTAACAACATTATGAGTTTTTTCAACTTTGCTGGATGTATTTCCTCTCAGCAATTCAGAGAGCTAGGACAACTCTGAGAGTCCTGTTATGGACAACCCCATCTACATCCAGAGGAAGAAAACAAAACAAAACAAAAAGCAAACTATAGGATCTAAACAAGCTTTTATTTTTAAAAAATTCATTTTTAAATGTTCATTTAAATGTTAATTTTTTTTAATTCCCCTTCCAAGAGAGAACAGACTAAATGGGAGTGGGAGGAATAGGATGGAGGAAAATACATCTAGCAATAGCAATTGTGGGGGGAAAAAGCTTGAAGCAACTTCTCTGATGGACTTAGGATAAAGAATGTGATCCATCCCAGAGACAGCCAATGGTATCTGAACACAGACTGAAGTACACTTTTTTTCTCTCTCACTTTATTTTTCTTGAAGTTTCTTTATCTTTGTGTGTGTGTGTGGGAGGGCAGATTATGTTTACTTCTACAACAAGACTATTGTAAGTAATGTGAAAATAAATAAATTAATTATAAGAAGTAATAAAGAAATTTCTCCTTCCTATTTCCTCATACAGAAAATGCCCAATTTGTAAACATATTAAATGCAAATGCACATCCGATGTTGACCAGACTGTTTGCTGCTGAGAGTAGGGGGTTGGGAAGAGAGAGTGGGAGAAAACTGTGTAACTTATAAATAGGTATGTATGTGAATGTTGAAAAACTTTCATAATATGTAATTAGAAAAATAAAATAAAATATCAATAAGAAAAAAAGAGTGATTTTTAAAAATTTATTTATTTTGAATTTTATAATTTTCCCCAAAATCTTGCTACCCTCCCCCCACTCCCCACAGAAGGCACTCTGTTAGTCTTTACATTGTTTCCATGGTATACATTGATCTAAGTTGAATGTGATGAGAGAGAAATCATATCCTTAAGGGAAAAAAAAAGTATTAAGATTTAGCAAAATTAGATAAGATAATTTTTTTTTTAAATTAAAGGTAATAGTCTTTGGTCTTTGTTCAAACTTCACAATTCTTTCTCTGGATAGAGATGATAAAAAGAAAGTGATTTTTAAAGAAAGGACTATATCCTGTGACCCCAAATTCTACCAGTAGCTTTTTGCCCCAGGAAATCAATGATAGAAAATCCCCATATACAACAAATGCTTCATTTATTTATTTATTTGTTTGTTTGTTTGTTTGTTTGTTTGTTTTTAGTTTTTGCAAGACAATAGGGTTAAGTGGCTTGTCCAAGGCCACACAGCTAGGTAATTATTAAGTGTCTGAGGCCAGATTTGAAACTCAGGTACTCCTGAACTCCAGGGCCTGTGCTCTATCCACTGTGCCACCTAGCCACCCCAACAAATACTTTTAGTAGTACTTCTCTGTTATCAAAGAACTGGGGGAGAAAATGTAAATCAAGTTAGAGAATAGCTAAAAAAGTTATGGTACATGAGCTTAATGATATTATACTATACATAAGAAATAATGGATAGAATACGGAGAAGCATGGAAAAATGTATTTGAACTGATACAAAATGAAGTTAGCAAAAGCAAGAAAACCATGTACAACTACAATAATACAAATGTAAACAAAATAATAAATACTAAACTCTGTGAAACTGTAATTTTTTTTTTAAAAGGAAATCACTATATCAAGCTTAGTCCCAAAGAGGAGATAGGAGAATGCATTTCTCCACCTTTCTTTGAAGAGGTAGGGGACTACTAGTAAGGAACACTGCATATAATTTCAGATTTCTGGTGATTATTTCTCTCACTTTTTTAGACTTTGTTAAAAGGGATGACTCTCTGAGAGGGGAAAAAAAGAAAAACAGATAAAACACATTAAGAATTGTAGGTGATTTACAAACAAAAGTCAACAAAGGAAATGTATTTTAATTTTTTTTGAATATACTTCAATTTGTCTAGTCACTCTTAAATATTGAGTCATAGATTTGAGTTTTTAAAAAATTATTATAAATGTAAATTTTTTGACAAATTGACAAATTTAAATTTAAATAAATTTAATATAAATTCAATTTAACTTTAAATACATTTAAATTTAAATAAAATTAAATATTGACAAATATAAACATTTTCATATGTAAAGAATAGCAAAAAATGTTTGCATATGAAAACACAATTATCTACTATGTATCTTTTTTACATAAATACAAAATCTACCACAATAGTTACAG